>NC_060151.1:32204138-32241577 GCF_021292245.1 Micropterus dolomieu
GTACTTTTACTGCAGTAACATTTCTCTGAGGTATTAGTACTTTACCGCAGTAACTTTTACTGAGGTATTAGTACTTTACCGCAGTAACATTTCTCTGAGGTATTAGTACTTTTACTGCAGTAACATTTCTCTGAGGTATTAGTACTTTTACTGCAGTAACATTTCTCTGAGGTATTAGTACTTTTACTGTAGTAACTTTTACTGAGGTATTAATTTTACTGCAGTAACATTTCTCTGAGGTATTAGTACTTTTACTGCAGTAACATTTCTCTGAGGTATTAGTACTTTTACTGCAGTAACATTTCTCTGAGGTATTAGTACTTTTACTGCAGTAACATTTCTCTGAGGTATTAGTACTTTTACTGAGGTATTAGTACTTTTACCGTAGTAACATTTCTCTGAGGTATTAGTACTTTTACCGTAGTAACATTTCTCTGAGGTATTAGTACTTTTACTGTAGTAACTTTTACTGAGGTATTAGTACTTTTACCGTAGTAACATTTCTCTGAGGTATTAGTACTTTTACTGCAGTAACATTTCGTTGAGGTATTAGTACTTTTACCGTAGTAACATTTCTCTGAGGTATTAGTACTTTTACTGCAGTAATATTTCTTTGAGGTATTAGTACTTTTACCGTAGTAACATTTCTCTGAGGTATTAGTACTTTTACCGTAGTAACATTTCTCTGAGGTATTAGTACTTTTACTGTAGTAACATCTCACTAAGGTATTAGTATTTTTACTGTAGTATCATTCCGATGAGTTGTCAGTACTTTTACTGCAGTAACTTTCACTGAGGTATTAGTACTTTATTGTAGTAACATTTCACAGAGGTATTAGTACTATTATTGCAGTAACATTTCGCTGAGGTATTAGTACTTTTACTGTAATAACATTTTGCTGAGGTATTAGTAGTATTACTGCAGTAACATTTCGTTGAGGTATTAATACTTTTACCGTAGTAACATTTTGCTGAGGTATTAGTACTTTTACTGCAGTAACTTTCACTGAGGTATTAGTACTTTTACTGCAGTAATATTTCATTGAGGTATTAGTACTTTTACTGCAGTAATATTTCATTGAGGTATTAGTACTTTTACTGCAGTAACTTTCACTGAGGTATTAGTACTTTTACTGCAGTAATATTTCATTGAGGTATTAGTACTTTATTGTAGTAACATTTTGCTGAGGTATTAGTACTTTTACTGCAGTAACTTTCACTGAGGTATTAGTACTTTTACTGCAGTAACATTTCATTGAGGTATTAGTACTTTATTGTAGTAACATTTTGCTGAGGTATTAGTACTTTTACTGCAGTAACGTTTTTGTGAGTACTTCCTCTGTAGTAATATGTATTGTGTCTCAGTGTTTCTCTCTTGTAGAAATAAAAAAGCAAACATTCAAGTACAAGTACATGACTGCAGTAAATGTACTCGGTTCTGGTATTAAACAGGTTACTGGTCCGGTCCAGCAGAAAAGGCCTGAGCGTCAGTACACAGTACACAGCGTGGTACTGTGACGTAGTACTGCTGCTGATATATCCACAGCGCTGTGAGGTCATGACGGACTCTTACTGTGTGAATCAGACAGAACGCTGAGCGCCGCGTTGGGAAACTAACTTCTTCCCACATGTTGAAACGCTTCGTCAGTCCGCCTGCAGCAGGAAGTCAGAGGCTGTGCTGACGACATCGGCCCAGGATTTCTTAAAGAGCAGCATCGTGACGACACACAGGAAGCTGAATAACAAACTACACACAGAGATTCACTGCAGAGTGAAACCACAACAGACCAAACATGCATCATCACAGAGCCGTCGACACGCACGACGTGGAAACGGCAACAAACAAAGAACCAGAGCGAGTAAACAAAGTGAGGTGCAGCTGCACTCAGAGAACAGCGTTCACGCACGTGTGTGAGCGCCGCGTGGGCCGGTTCTGTCCACATGCACACTGAAGGGGGTCCAGGATGGACTTCCTTCTCAGAGGCGGAGACGGGTCACCGTGTTCGTCTTTACCTCGGTAGTTGAAGCGTCCGGGTCGGTGAGGTTCTCCTGACTTTCCGAGTCGCAAGTCCAATTTTAAGGTGCGTTCCAGGTGAATTTCCCACTTCCCGGTCCAACTGGAACGCACCGTTAAAGGCCCGAGAAACGGGCCGCTTGTAAATGTCCCATTTACATTTAGTTCACCAGAAAAAACACGACCGTCCTGGAAACAACAAGGCTGCACACATAAAAGCATTTCAGAGTTTACAAAGATAATAAATAAGTTGCAAGGTCATAAAACATAAATCACGTCTTAAATATTCACCTCAAATCATCAACAACAAGGATCAAAGGAGTCATCCATCAGAACTGGCAGCCTGCACGTCATTTCAAAGTACTTTCAAAGAACCCAGTGAAGCCGGCTCCTGCAGCTGAATCCTAAATGATAAACTTCCCTCTAACCTAAAATAAAAACCGACAGGTTCGCCGGGTGGGGGAGAGCGGGGCGAGTTGAGCCAGTTTTTACTTGAGCTGTCTTTAAAGCGAGGACATGACAGTGATGTCTCCAACTAAAACATGAACATATATTTTAGGATGGGAATAATCAGTTTGGATCTGAAATAACCTGATTTCAAAATACGGCTTTCCAAAAAAAAGTGGACTCTTGGCTCAACTTGGCCCATATGAGGGGTAAGATGAGCCACATGGGGACGTCATCTCATCGTGCAAACTCAAACTCCAGGTCCCAACATTTAATTGCACTTAGATATTGAAACAGTGCAGCTGTTTCACTTTAAAGTCACCCTGATGAATGGACTTTCCCACTGCTCTGTCCAAAGCCACAGTAGGAGCTGAAGCCCGTCTGTCTTCCATTTATAGAAGCATGACGTGATGGTTTCTGCTCTAAAACACATAATGTCACATCATTTCAGTGATGTGACATTACATCAAAATGTCATCTTCCCCAGGTCTTTGGCTCAGATCACCCCGTCCTGCCATTTTAACAAACTTGTGTCATCCAGCAGTTTAACGTCATGCTAACAGCGTAGCCTCAGATTGTGACTTCCTAAAGCTTCCTAAAACACACGCCTAAGATCTTCTCAGACCTGTCTGTAAATGTTCAGAAACAAGAAACAGGACTGCTGAACATCGCAAAATCACTCTGAACAACAAAAACTGATTTTTGATCTGTGAATCACACCCATCACAGGGTGAGTAACATGAATGACTCTTCAAAAATGTGTGGTCACATGACCATTTTTGTCTTTGGCTGCTGAGAAACAGGCTCAAATCACCACGTTCTCCCCTAAATTAACCTGTTTCACTCTATTTTTAAAGAAAATTGTATTTAAATGTCTTTTATTAATATTTCCCTCCGTTGTTTAATTTAATCAAAGCGCTTTGAATTGCCATGTTGAAATCAGAACAACCTTACTTTGTCTTGAGGTCGGGGTTGGAGAGGTTCTCCCAACTTTAGGGAGCGTTCCAGTTCCAGAAATTCCAACTTCCCAGCACAACCTGAACGCACCACAACACACCTCCACACACCTTCAGTCAACACACTGCCTGTCACCAGTACCTGCATGAGGAGTTTTATAAGTACTGCAGTGAACTTCATATTTTCAATGCAGTACTTTAACTTGTAACAAAGTATTTTTTTTTAAATTTTTAAAAAATGTTTAAAGTGTGTACTTTTACTGCAGTAAAATCTCAGAATACTTCCCCAACTACTGCATAAGAATAAGATAAAAACACAGCTGTGTTTAAAGAGGTCTAAGTCTTATTTGCTGTGGGAGTGGGCTGCTGGTTTCACTGGGTTTCACGGTGGTCATGTTTGAATATCTGATCAGGTACCTACTGGTTCAAACCTGCCATTGAGTATCTCTGGATACTTTAATGAGCCTGAAACTCTGCAGGAAATGCTTTTAATGAGTTCCCTTCATGGATGAAAGTGAGCTGTGACGGATTAAATGTACTGATTCAGGTGTAACGTCACGTCCTTTACCGGCAGCAGGTGAGACTCCTGCAAGTTTCCTGTATCGCGGATCTGCGCGCTCTGCAGTGACGCAACAAGTTTTCACAAGCTTCGTCACTTCGGGATTTTATCTGGAGAGCTCGCTGCCTGTCAGCGGGAAAACCCCGAGGGACAGGCTGCAGATAAAAGCTCCAAACGGCTTCAAATGGAAACTAAAGGACAATTGACCGAGTTTACCGGCGGACAGACACCGAGAGACAGACAGCCGCCCTGACAGACATGAACACCCTGACAGGTAAGGGCCAGCTTTTACTCTGATCGTGGCACCGACAGGAGGGGCTGCTAAAATCAGCAGAAACATGCATGGAGTCTGGTGGAGGAGTGAACACAGATGTGACTTAACTAAAACAAACTTTACAGAATCACTTCGTTAAAAACACGACTTTTCTGTCAAACCTGAGTTCACTGAGATCACCTGAGCAGAGCTGCACACCTCCTCTACATCAGCACAGCCCCGGGACACCTGAAACTCAGGACCGGTATGGGGGGTTATTAGTGTCAGCCTCAGGGCTGAATGGTTTGTTTGTGCCAAAACTGCTGAGTAAGAATGAATTGAAGCTGCAGCCAGCTGTAACATGGACTCAGACTAAGTCAATGAATCTTTTAGTCAGCTGGCAAATACTTTGATAATTGATTAATCAGTAATTTTTAGTCAGTCTGTCCTCTGCTCTGGTCCAGACTGAAACATCTGTTGCATGATTGTGATAGAACATGGATCAGACCTTCATGTTCTCCCTCAGGAAGAATAGCTTTACATTCAGCGCCACTTTCAGGCCCTGACCAAATACCTGCAGAACTACGCACATTCATAGCTAATGTTAGCATGCTATTATGCTAAACAAAGACGGTGAACATTATACCTGCTAAACATTATACCTGCTAAACATCAGCATGCTAACATAAGCATGTTAGCGTGCTGATGTTAGCATGCTAACAAACTTAACTAAGACAGGGAACATGAAAAAATTTATTCTGCTAAACATCAGCCATGAACAATATTTGGGCTGTAGGTTGTTTATTATTTCTTTTTTCATTTGGTAAAAGTTCAGCAAGTAATGTTGACAAACATTGATGAATAAATGAATGAATAAACACAAAATGTTAGTGACTACAAAGCTTCCCTAAATTATATTTGTGTTGGCACTAAAATAACTCCATTACATCGTTTATTACTCCAGTCAAACAGATTTATCACAGCTTATTAATATCTTGATTAAACTAATCAATAAAGGGTCAATTAAAGGTTTGTAACATGAAGTCATTTGTTCCATTAAACTTCCTAATATGTAATAATACTTATCAGAAGAGGAAATCATATATATTTAAAAAATATCTTAAAAGTTTGTGTATTTGATCTGACTTGACACTGAATATGTTCGGGCACTATTTACCCTCCATACAGTGAACTTTTGCTAAACAAACATTGTGTGTTTTTTTTCCTCCAGTCATCGTCCTGCTGCACTGCTTCCTGTTGGCAGTTTTAGTCCAATCAGCTCCGGTCAGCTCGCCATACGAACAGCCGCCGGCGTTCAAAGAGGCGGCCGAGCGCGCGAAGACGCTGGTGGAGAAAATAATGAGAGACATCCCCACCGTGCACGCTGCCACCGTCATCACCGAGGTGAGGAAGACATCCGAGTCAACTGGACTCCCATTGGCTGCTCTTCTTCTTCTTCACGTTAATAACATCTTCCTTTCCTCCCTGCAGGGTTTGACCCTTGAGCCGTCCTCCCAGACAGCAAACCTGCAGATGATGATGACAACTCTGGGAATCCCCGCCGCCCCCGTCCTCAAACCGCCGTCCGAACACTTCACACTGGTCAGTCTGCAGTCTGGGGCTTTGGGAGGTGGGGGGGGGTTCTTTAGGGTCCTGAACGAGCTTCTGCAGGTCCTTAAGATTTTTCATGTAACATGGGGGGTCATTAAATCCTTGAGGAGGATCTCAGTGTCCTTGAAACGGTCAAATGGTCCTTGAGCTCTGAGGAGGTCCAGAAACCCGGTGGAGGTGTATCTGTTTTTAACTCACCTGGTTGTTATTTCCTGTCAGTCATCCTCTGTGTGTCGCCCCCTGCAGGACACCTGCGTGAGCCGCATGTCAGCGGGCAGCCGGCTGTACCAGGGGCTGCTGGGAGTTCTGTCTGACAGACTGAGCGGGCTGAGTGACCTGCGAGCCGACCTCAGAGACCTGCTGACCCACATCAACAAGGTAACGCACACACCTGAGGCTGTGTCTGTGCCCCCGCCCCCACCTCTGATGCTAAGCTAACAGCTAAATGTGTGTTTCTGTGCTCTAGATGAAGGAGGTGGCTCAGCTCGGCGGCGAGGCGGATCAGAACCAGAGTCTGGACCTGGCCTCTCATCTCCGTGGTAGCTACGAGGTCCAGGTGGCGACTCACCTGACGCTGACGCAGCTTCGCTCCTTCTGTCACGACCTGTTCCGCAGCCTGAGAGCCATCGCCGCCTATAGGCCCCAAGCTGCAGGTACACGATAAGCCCCGCCCACCCGGGACAACCCCACGCTGCGTTTGAGGACACACGGGAAGATCTTATGTCGAGGAAACAAACGCAGCGATACGACAGCGCCGATCAGCTGCTGGAAAGACTCCACATAGTTTTCAACAACAGCAGCTTCTGAGCTGAAAGACGAGAAACAGTTCAGATATTTTTATATTCAGCGAGACGCTCAGAGTAAAGTTCAGGAGACAGAACTTAGTTTTAGAGTTTCCTGTTTTAAAAGCGGCCCGTCGACACATCAGACGTTGCCCCTCCTGACCTGCAGCCGCTCGGTCTCTGTGGAACAGGTCTGCACAGAAACGCAGAGGGATGCTTCAGGACTGAAGATCTGTTCTGATCTGCAGGTCTGGACCTGCTCAGACCTGAATCCAGCTGCTGCTTTTGCTCTTACTTTGAGTCTGTTATTTACTGGAAAACCAGAGACTGATTGATTGATTTCTGATCAGGAGCTTTAAAAAGAAGGCGGGCGCAGGCTGCAGGAGGACGCCGTCCTGCTCCAGCCACAGATTTTATATTTTATTTCACAGACGCGTCTTTTTTTAAGACGTGAAGAACAGAAACATTTTCAGTTTCTCACTGACTCTTTTAATAATCATTACAATCATTAGACTAATCATCACAGTTGTAACTGAAGCAAATGATGATTCAGACTTCCTGTTGTTTCACAATAAAAGCCTCCCCATTTGTGTCATACCGGGGCTTTTATTGTGAAGCAGTTACAGGAAGTGCATTGCGGCTCCTGTGAACGTCTGGCTGCAGATGTTTCTGCGGGTTTGTATTTATGTTTTTTTGTGAGGTTTGGATCAAAAGTTTATCTGCTGTCATATTTATAGTATTTTTATTTATTACTGTATTTATTTATTTATTTATGCAGAAATATTTATTGTTTTACCTTCGGTTTGCTGTGTCTGTATTAATTATTTTATATTGTTTAATATAATGTGTTTGTGTGTGAGAGGGTGTTTTATATATTTTCTATATGAAAGTTTAGGGGTCAGAGGAGGAGCTCTGCAGGGACGAGCAAGGCTTAAAACACAAGAGAGAGAGAGAGAGAGAGAGGAGAAAAAGAGCAGGAAGTGAAAAGTTTCTCAAGTTGAGCAACAACAGTTATGATGTCATAGCAGTGATGATGTCAGCAGTGATGTCAGAGAAAATTAACCACAGAAACACGGTCAGTTTGAAGTTAAAGTAAACCCTGTGGGTAAACTCTCTTTTTTTACTTTATTTATTTATAAAGAGTTTATTATTTGACTCGTCAGTAGGACTGTAGTAGGTTCTAGACTTTACGATACCAGAACCAAAACCAGTACCTGTAAAGTGATACAGGTACCAACAGAGTACTTTATTCAGTACCTTGTGTAAAACGCCACCTGTGGAAGCCATTATTATTTTTTATCGTTGTTATGGACGAGCAATGTGATCAGTTTTCTTTTCTTTTTTATGGTTTGAAATAAGTGTAAAAATATCAGTATCAGATCGCTCCTCGTCCTGATCAGGTCGTCTAGACGTCATAATCAGAGGAAGGACGGCTGCTCGGGAGTGTTTGAATATGAGAGGAGTGAAATAGTTTAAGGATCACTGGGAGCTCTGGAAAAGGAATTTTAGTAAAAAAAATAATTATACGTTTGTGAAAAGTAAATAACAGAATAATTTTGTTAACTTTGGATCAATAAATCTTGAACTGAAGTGAAAGATCTCTGCAGTTATTTTTCCTTCAGTGGTGAGTCGCAAACCTCCAGAACGACAGTAAGAAGAAGAAAACAGGAAGGAGTCCCTCTAAAGGAAAAGAAGGCTGCACATCCAGCCGCTCAGACTACATCTGATATCAGATGTTGGAGGAGAGAGGGAGGAAAATCAGCTGATGGAACGCACTGATCGAGTTAAAGGAGATCAGGAGATGGAACAAACAAGCTTGTGGAGAGAAACTTGTAAAAGTGACGATCACTTTGCTCGGACGCCGCCTGTAAGTCGCTGAGGCTGACGTGCTGCGTCCGAGCAAAACCAAACAAATAGTCTTTTCTTCCAGATCTGGTTACAAACCTGACCCGATACTACTCTGTATTTGGCTATTTCCGTAGTGATACCTTAAAGGTATCAGATACCGATACCCAGCCCGACTCATCAGAGAGAAGAGTGTTTGTGTCTGACAGCCAATCAGGAGTCTCCGTACCTGTAGTTTGTTTTAATAAGAATAACTTCAGTTTTTTGCCCTCGTTTGCATCTCGGGGTGCGTTCCATTCAGCTGACGTGGCTCCTCGCGTCTCAGCTCCTCCGTCCACTTCAGCTCAGAGGTCACAGCAGCTCCGACACTTCAAACAGAAACATCGAGGCGTCGCATCATGTGACAGGAAGTTAAAAGGAGTTCATGACGGGAGGAACGGCTGTGAGCGCAGATGTAAAAACTGTTTTAATAATAATAATGATAAGAATGAGTGACGTCTTGATGAAGAAAGCTGCATAATGTTTTCAGGCTTCTTCACGTCTGATCCTTTTATTTAGTCTGATACGAATCATATGTTCTCTAACTCAGATCAGCATGCAGCTCGTTCAGATTCAGTTTCATAGCAAAAGAAAAGATGAGTTTGATATAAAAATAGAGAGAAATTAATATTGAACACAAACACAGGAAAATGTTCAGCTTCTGAGTGAATCTCCAAAAACATTTATACAGCAGAATTTAAATTTAAAACAACACTTTAAATCCAGCATCAAAATGTACCAGCTTGTTGCATCAGCGCCTCCTGCAGGTCAGTGGTGTAATCATCAGGGGGCAGGAAACAAACTGAACGGGTTTTAAACTCCTTCATTTAATCCCTCTTTAAAGGAGACCTATTAAACTTTTACGAGCCAGACGGAGCCGCTGGTCCATATATGGTCATTTACTCCCACAGCAACGCTTAGTCTGCCTGTTCCGCCCAGCAACAACAACAGCCTGGTAACATGCTTCAGGTCGTGGGCCAATCAGAAGACAGTGGGCTTTTGGTTGGGGGGGGGGGTCTTAAAGAGACAGGAGCATCTGCAGCTTGTTTCAGACAGAGGCTGAAATGAAGGCCTACATGGAAAAGTCAGTATGAGAGAGAAAATTATTTTTTTGAACTTTGAATCATGCAAAGCTGCCGTACAGGAGTCACAGAACTACAATATAGGACTGGAAAAGCAGAATAATAGGTCTCCTTTAAAGGTGGAGAAAGTGATTCTGTAGAAACAACATGGCGCCTAACAAACAGCGAGTAATGCAGCTAACGTTAGCCAAGTCTGGGTTAGCAAACTGTGGCTTATGGCTGCTGCTGCTAAGCTAACCTGAAGCTAACATGCAGAGATGATGAGACAGTTCAAGAACCAGAAGATGTTCACCATCCATCCATCCATCCATCTTCAACCGCTTATCTGGGGTCGGGTCTCAGGAGCAGGACCCCAAACCTCCCTTTCCTGAGCCACATCAACCAGCTCTGACTGGGGGATCCCGAGGCCTTCCCAGGAGTAGGTGGAGATATAATCCAGCCATCTATTCCTGGGTCTTCCCTGAGGCCTCCTCATACCCAGGGACCTTCAGGACCCGGGTCATGATAGGTGATGTTCACTGAATCTGACAAAAAGACGTTGGATTAGAATCACATACTGCACCTTTAATCTGAACAAAACGTTTGACAGATTTATTTCTTTGAGATTTGAATGCGGCTGCAGAGGTCAGAGGTCGGTGAGTACAGACGTCTGAAACAAACAAACATCACACGTTGTTTTTATTCAACATCAGAAAGAAGAATCTCAACTTTAAACACTTAAATCACCTGCAGCTGTTTCCTGCTTCAACCAGACCTGCTGCAAAGAGTCAGAGATCACACCTTCCACACCCGCCCCCCACGCGCCCTCTCCACCAATCAGACGATGTCACGTCACAGATAGTTTAACTCACAGCACCGAACCTGACTGGACAGATTGGTGAGTTCACTTTAAATTAAGGTCTGTGAATCTTTAGTTTTTTTTATTGTATTTGAAAATATGATTTAACTTTATCAATGAGTTTTAATAATCACACAGGAGGTTTGAACTGACGGTGGCCCCGAAGGACAAAAAACACACACAAAAGCAAAACACTGAATTCATTCAGATGTTCGTTCATTTTTATTCATTCTCGTATGTTTCAAGATGTTTTTAAACTTTAGATTTTCTTTGATATGAATCTTTTTTTGGGGCAGCAAAGAGAGAAAACATGTAAAAACACTGAAACCCTGTTTGTAACCTGCTGAACGCTGAACGATTTGTCCTTCAGGGCCACCGTCAGAAAGGGTGTCATGATGTCATCGATCACATGACTTCCTGCACTGGATGACTGGACTTCATCCAGTGCAGCTGAGATCAGGACCTCTGGTTTACACTTTCCAGGACTTTTCCAGGACTGGAAAGGTGCATTTCAGATTACCAAGGTTTTCCAGGATGTGCAGACACAGAGATTGTCCTCCCCTTGTTGTTGCCCCCCCCTCTGTCCCCCCCTGGTGGCGGCGCTCAGCTCTTGCGCTGTTCTTGGTCTTTCCTTCGCTGTTTTTCTTTCTGTTTCTCCATCTTGTCCAGAGCTTTTCTCTCCTTCTCTGCTGCAGTCAGGATTTCCTTGATACGACGCTTCAGAGCACCGCGATCAGACGAACTGAGCATGCCCAGAGCCTGCAGGGGACGAGGACAGAGGTCAGAGGTCAGATGTTTTTGTTAAACACTGAGTTTATATGGAACTCAGTGTTCCATATAAGCGAGTAAGTGGAGTTCAGCGAGGAGGTTCTGGGCGCTTTAGGATTTTGATGCCTTTAAATAATATCGTATTTTCTTGCTGACTTGTCACAAGATGTTAGTGAGTAGTTTGATGCTAAAAGAAGTGAAGATTTCTGACATTTCCAGCGTGTTCTTATTCCCTCGACGAAGCTTTATCAGTGAGGAGGTGGTTGGGCTGGACGGGTTGGTCGGAGATCAGACACCCAGGAGTCAAAGTGTCAACATCGATTCTTTTAAGTAACGTTACTTAAGTTAGTTATTTTAACCTAAACCACCATCCACCAGCTAAGTTATGTGGAAAAGTGCTGCTGGGCTGACGTATTGTTTTCCTTGGAAATTGAACCGTTTACGTTATAACTTTCAACACATATTGTGTGATGTCAATACAGTTTGTTACGTAGCAGTTTTGTGTGAGTTTGACTGTTAAAATAAGTTTTAGCAATGTTTTGATTTGAACTTTCTAGCTGCCATTTTACCACGACAGGCGGGCCGTGGCTGTTTCTCAAAACCGAGTTCGCCAAGTTCGGACTTCTGTACTTTAAAGCTCGGACTTGGCAAGTTTGCCTCGGGAGTACAAACTCGCAGGAACGGGAGCACGCAGTCCGTCATTCAGCAATTGGAACAGCAGCGGACTTGATGGCGGCCGGACCCGTTAGCGGGCGGGACCCCACGTCGTCATCTAATGACATACTAAGTAAATGCAAAGACTCAAACAGAAGCGGATTCCCGCCGGGCTGCACGAATGAAGCAAACACGCTGCTGAGATACAGGAGCTCTGGAGGAGAGAGTCGGGGCGGCGCCAGAGCTTTAGACCAATAAACACCTGCAGTCTGATTCTGTTCTGATAACGGAGCTGTTTATCCACAGGAGGAGCTCAGAGTTAACTTCTTTTTTTAAATTCACTTAAATTTTAGGGATTAGTAAGTGGATTTATCTTCAGTGCTTCTCAGGGCTCTGTGGGGCGACTTCATATTTATACAGAGCGACACAGCAGGAGGCTGCTGGGAGAAAAGGAGGAGAGGAAGCTGAACTACCTGGTGAGTTAAGAAAACATGTGTCCGTTACTTGATTCCAATTGTCGTTGTACCTATAAAATAAGTTAGCACAGCATAGCCCTGATCGATCAAGACTCCATTCAGAAAACAAACATTTTAAAAGTTGTTGTCCTGCTGACAGACCTGACAAAGCATGAATTGAAAAAGTTATATCAGCATCAGTTTGATCCATTTATTGAAACTAAATTTTGGGTTCATGCAGCTGTAGTAAACCGGGTTGTGTTTACTGTCGTAAACTCACGTTTTACTGGCGTTGTATGGGAACACTAAGGGAACACAGCGATCAAATTCACGCGAATAATACGATGTGAAACATTTGTTTGATGTGAATGTGCCGTAAGTAATAATCACAAACATGATTTAGTCTTTAAATTAAAAATCTCCCAGCTCTGAACTCACTGACTTCTCTTCCTCTTTTTCCTGGCACTAATCGTCTTCCATACAGAATCATGATGGGGACAGTAAGTGAGCATCTGACAGGGACTCCGCACTGATGAACTGAGCATGCTCAGGCCCTGCAGAGGACCTCATCCTCCTCATCCTCACCTTCAGCTTCTGGCCGTCCATCTGCAGCAGCTCCCGACCGTCGATGTCTCTCGCGCTGAATTCTGGGACGTACTGCTCCATGTTGAGTCCTTTCAGCCACTGACAGACCTGCTGGGTCGTCCACAAAGACACCGGGCAGGACGGGTCATCGAAGGGCTGAGGAGGAGGAGGAGGAGGGAGTTGTCACCACCAACACATTTGTCCACATTAAGAGTACTCTGTAAATCATCACAGCCCCATTTAGTTATGCTCACTTTCTACTTCTTTTTTTATGGAGGGATAATTGGAGATGACAGAATCTTCTTTCTTTGAATTTATTTAATTTTCCACAACCATCAGCTGCAATTCATACATCATTTTGGAGGTTAATAGGTTAACCTTTAAATGCAAAAACAGAAAAAACTGAAAACTCACAGCTCAGAATTAATTTCTTTGAAGTGAAGAACTATCAAAGTGTAACTAAATTTCTTTACCTCTTACTTAAATAATACCCCAATTATACACTGCCAGCATTTGTGACTCAAATTAAACAAATGATCCAACATGAAGTTATTAAGCACATTCAAATAAATAAAGCAGTTCATCTGTGAATGAAGATTAATGCTAATACTAATAATTCAACTTTAACCACAGCTCTTAAATAAACCAGTTAATCATGCGTCTATTATAGTATATTAAACCATTATATCGACCACTGCCTTAATTGAAACTTGCTCAGATTTCCACTATGAAGGACATAATAATGTAAAGAAACAATATCGTCCAGTATCATGACTTGTGACTAGTAAGCACAGTAAACGATCATGTAACCTGATCAACCATGCACTTAAATCAAAGCAGACAAAATAAAAAAGTGCACAGCACCACACTGATAGTTTTAAACTAGCCATTATTTTTTGCTGCATGCAAATCCTTACAAAATTACAATCCAAATCCACTTAAACAAAGCGATCACTCACGTACCAATAGCTTCTCTGAAGTCTCCTGCACACTGATGCACCCTCCGCTTTTCATTTCCTTCTCCTTTATCTACCTCGAGCACATTTGCCTGCCCTAATTCACATTAAATTGGTGTCTTTTCCCACCTGTCTGCAGCGGAAACACCTTCAAGAACCTTCACCTCACATGAACTTCTCAGGTGAGCTCCCATCAATGCCGCTATTGGTATTTCAGGAAATAATTTAATAATTAAGCTACGAAAAAATTAAACCCAAATCAATTTAATCCTTGACATTTGTCTTAACAATCGGGTCAGAATTAAAACTAAAAGTCTAAAACTAAAAGTCTAAATCAAAAATGCATTTGGGCATTTACGACTAGGTATTTGAGCATTTACGTTTGGGTATTTGGGATTTAAGATTGAGGAGTGTATGAGAGTAAGACTGGAGGCTGGGTTTGAAACGGCTGGTTTGCAGAGGCACCTAATGGTCAGCAGGGGGAGCTCTGACTGCTAAAGAGCAGAAATGCTCAAATGCCCAATCTTAAATGCCTAAATTTTTTATTTAGACTTTTAGTTTTAATTTTGACCCAATAATCCCTCCATACTTTTTAACTCAAAGCTCTAGCAAGTTTTGGATTTTGAACTCGACTGTTTGCTAAAGGCTAACGTAATTCCATGTGTTGACTATTTGAGGCTTTTGTGCTGAAATTGGGATTGTAAGTTATCAGCAGAACAGAAAGGCCGGTGTGCGGGGATGAAGAGAGAGAGCGCGAGAAAGAAATATTATAATAAAATATTATATAATATATATAACTTCTGATTAACCCATACCAACTTTAAACCAAGTACAGATACAGATAATTTAACTTGATACAGAAAGCTGTGTACTCACTCAGTACTAATTACACACTGCAGATAAGTCATATATTCAATATCAACCACTTTAGTGGTAAACCAGAAAAGACTAGTGCCAGCGGTCGAGGGGGACCTGACAACTGCATGTAAATGTAAACGAATCTGTTTTATAAATTTTCTTAACTTGAAATGTAAAGTAGTATAAATGTACTTGAGTTTAACTTGAAACTGTGAGTTAGAATAAAGTGTGTTGCTCAGACTAGTTATGGGTACATTTTTGCATTGATAACGTAAAATAATTATTGGTTTTAACTCAAAGTATGAAGTTGAAACAAGTTATTTAACTTCAACTTAAAAAACAATGTTGTGACAACTACAACACAGCAGCTCAACTTTATGAAGGTTCACTTCTAAGTTACAGTGTATAAAACGTGCAGATTCTGAGGTGGTTCTGCTGCGTCTCTCTCTCTCTAGTTTCTAAGCTGATTTCTGGACGTTTGTTTTGGACGGACGTCAGAGATCATGATGTCCTCGGGAACAGGAAGTCCCATTGAATGACTCAACATGTGTTTCCTGTCTGAGAGTTCAGATCTGACTGAGTTCTGGCTCTGAGAAGCGGGAGAGAGATTTCACCTCCTGCAGGATCTTCGCCTCCAAACACGTGAATAAAATGTCATATATTGTTAATACATGCGTGTCTGCGTGTGCGTTACCTCGTCAGAGGACTGGGAGAGGGTGTGGTATGGATGGGAGGATCTGGAGGAGGAGGGGTCGACAGGAGGAGAGGTGGAGGAGGAGGTGTGAGGAGGAGAAAACTCCTCGCTGAGAGCCGACTCCTGGAGGACGCAGACAGGAAGTGAAACTGCAGTTAATTTCTTCTTCTTCCTGTTTGTAGGCAGCAGGTATTTGTTTTTCCTTTCTCTAACTTTGACACATCGACAGTCCACTCAAGATATGTTTTAATAGTTTCTGGACATCAGGCTGTGAGACAGTAGCAGGTACGCATGCTGCACACGAGAGGATTTTAAGAACGTTTGATGCCACAGACGTAACAACAGAATGGAACCCATGGTCAATATTTTAATCTTAAGACACAGCAGACGGTTCACTCCAGACGCAGGACCACACACTCTGCGTTTATACTAAACGGTTTCAGAGTGGCGGTTCTGGGGGCTTCACAGAATATCACGTGATCAAATGTGACTTCAGACAGAAACAAACATGGAGGCAGACTGTCGTCGTCAGCTGGTTGATCTTGTGTTTGCTGTGTTTTACACAGAAAAACAAAAGAAGAGAATCAAAAGTGAATCAGCAGGTTTATAAAAGTTCTCACTCCCGACTCGTCACATATGGACGCATGGTCACGACCCGTCAGCGTCAGTTTGTAACACACAATATTTAATGTTGTGGATCCATATATAAATATATATATGGATCCACAACATTAAATATTTTAAGTTATGCAAGTAATGTTACTTAACTTATGTATTAACTGATGTAGTTATTTGAACCCAAACCATGATCTTTTCCTAAACCTAACCAAATTGCAACGTTTCACAACTTTAAGAATGTTTCGTTTTAAAAATGCAGTGCTTTTATTTTCAAAGTCTAACCAGACGTTGCATATTCATTGTTGATACGCGTTACTAACTTAAGCCCTAAACGTCTAAAAACTATGCTAAAAGGGACCCCAGGGCAGTAAAAAGCGACCCCAAAGGGCCTTGACCAAGAGTCGGTAGTGAGAATGTGTTGGCGTATTTTGTCACAGTTCAGTGGTTTTGACGTCTAACCATGAAGTGAGCTGTTGCTGTTGTTACAAAAAGAAAGTAACAGATGTTTTATATCATCAATAGACATTATTTTTATGACAACAAAAAGTAGTCCTGCCTATGCAACATACACAAGTTATGAAAGTTAGCTCCACAGGTTGTTTCACAGGTGTTTCCAGAGATACCTGCTCAAGCCCCTCCCCCATGGTCAGGCCTCCCAGGAGGTTCCAGTTAACGTTTGGAGTTTCCAGCTGGCCAGTTTGCTAACAGTATGTTCTCACTTTCTAGCGGTACTTTGTCGCAGAGTGATACGGATCTGTATGAAGGAATCAGATCGTTTGATTGGAGCCACCCGTTTTATAACGCCAGCAGAACAACAACCCGCTGGTGAGCTTCCCGCTCAGCTCGCTCTCATTGGCTGCTGCAGGTTTCTGCTCCCAGGCTCCGATCCGGCCTTCAGATTCTGCCTGTCACAGGATCATTTGGGCCGATAATCTGGTCCGACCAGCCCTACTCAGATCCCCCACCCCCTTCCCCCAGAACCGGCCCAGTTGTGCTCTAGTTTGCGGCCAGCGATTGTAGATACATCCAAAACACCGACATCTGCTGATGCAGCGTCATAGACATTTTAAACTCTCAATTATTCAGCAGCTTCAGCAACCACTCAGGTTCTTACAATGAGAGCAACACACACCCACCACAGCCAATCACTGCAGATCTGTGGATGTTTGACGGGGCTTCTTCCTCTGAGCCTTAATGGTGGAGGAACAGAGTGATTGTTCCTGCAGCAGAACATTTATCAGCAGCCATAAAACACACCGCAGCTGAGCGATCATATGACTGTATGTGAGTGTGTGGTGGTTAAGCTAAAAGCATGCAGGACGGGCATGTGGGCAAAGATGAGTAAATAATAAAAATCAATACACACAAACACACACGCCGATACACTGTGTGTGTTCACTTGTAAACATAGCTGGACTATAACTCACTATTACACCATGTCATCAGAAACCCTGGTCTCTGATTGGCTGGCAGGTGTCTGTTAACGAGCTTTTGTCCTGCGAGTGTTCTCGTGTTTGTCCTGCACGCCGGCAGCTTGTTTACACGGCGGGAACCTTTGTAAACAAAAGAACGTTCGGGAACATGATAAAAACTCCTTGGGTACAAACTCAGAACAAATAACAGGTTAAAAAATAAACTGTGAATCCAAAAACTGAATCTGTCTGTGAGACTTGTGTTTGGTAAAGAGGTTCGGTGTCATGATGTCAGATGAAGTCAGTCAGCAGGTAAACATGAAGCGTCTGTTCTGTACCTGCGAGTGGGACTTGCGAGGTCTCGGGGAGCTCAGCGGGGTGGTCTTGGGGGAGCAGGGTGGGGTCCCGGAGGAGGATAGCGACCCCCGTCCTTCGGTGAACCAAGAGAAGGGGACAAAGGATCCTGAGGACCGAGACGGACTCTCAGACGGCTCTCTGAGGACACAACAAACAGAAAACAAGCGTTTGTGTCTTTGATTGTTAAATGTTGAACTTTCACAATGGGACTCTTGTGAAAGACCCACCTGCTGCCCACAGAGAGCCTGTTGGATTTGTCTTTCCTCACCCGGATATATGAACGCCTGAGAGTCACCCTGAGAGAGAGACATCAGGTTTTATTAGAAGACATTTTGAGTACTGCAAATGCTAACATGCTACTTCCTGTCACTCAGGTATTCCCCCGCTGTGACACCGGCTCCTACAGAGAGTGTTGCATTGTGGGTTCATCACCTTAACTCCAGAATTCGGACCTTATGTTGTTTAAGTCAGCTGTTAGCCAAAAAGCTAAAGGTAGAATGTAGAAGGAGGGAGAGAGGCGTTCTGTCCACAGCTGGAAGTATTGCCATTATTGTGTCACAGTCTGATGTAAAGAACTGTGTCGTCAGCAAAAAGCTTTCACCCTCCAACAATCCTACATCTGATTTACTGAAGCATCTGAAGGAGGAGCTACTGCCAGTGATGATGTACTTATCAGGACAGAGCGGCGATATGCAACGTTGGATGTTCTGTAAAAACTCTGAATACTGCTCTGATAAATAAAGAAACACAATAGATTGGATGAAAGGGAATTTTCAAACAGTAAATCCACACATTTAAAGAGAAACACAAGCTAAGTGGTTGCTATGGTTTTTCTGGTGGTTGTTAGGGTGACAGGAAGCTGAAGTGGCTCCCAGATTAATTCACAACTCATTTCGTCTCACCCCAAATCCAGGAAGCGTCTCTTGGTTTTCTTGTCGAAGACGACGGTTGGACTGCCGGGATCAGCCGGACTCGGGTCCCGACTTGAGTCAGAAACCAACACTGACACAAACGATATAAGGTTCAATATAGATAAAACAATAATGTTTATAAATATTATCCAAGATTGTTTTGTACATTTTATGAAAGTCTGGTAATAACATCATGAAATCTGAAAAATGCAAATCATCATTTTGGACTGTGGAGTCTCGACTTAAAGGATATGCAGAGTAACTATTGGTGGTGTAGGTGGACTCGTGTATTCACAGGTGTGCTTCCAGATGACACAGGTGTACCAGTGTGATAGGTAGGTGCTTTTACAGGTGAGTGTTCAGGTGTGCGTACCTTCGCTGTCGGGCCTTCTGCTCCTCCTCATGTAGACCCGTGAGCAGTCGGAGGAGGGGCAGGACCTGGAGGGCGAGCTGCTGGGAGTGACCAGAGCCTCCTGAGACGTGGCATTGGTCAGCTGATGGTACCGCCCCCGTGGGGGAGCAGCCAATGGCTCGCCTTCATCCTCTGGAGAGCGCCGCGACTGAGGAGCGAAAGGGAAGAAGGACACAGGTTGTTTCTCTCTCTGTTTCTTCTGTTCACATTTACAACATTAGAACCTGTCCTGAGCTCTGATTTGTCTCACCAGTGATGTGTCAAAGGAGAAGGCGGGGCTTCGAGCAGACAGCAGTGAGTCAGGAGAGGGGGAGGAGCCTCGCATTGCCAGATGGAGAGGTGAGCGGGTGGAGTGTATCGGACTGTCCTGATAGCACACAGACACACACACACACACTAAAACGTCATCACAGTGATGTCATCAGACTACAGCTGTCCTCACAGTCTAATTAACCAACTAACCTGCTAATTAGCAAACGTTAGCCTTTAGCAGTGTGTGCAGCTCAGAGCTGCTAGCTCGGCCGTTCTGAGTGACTGAATGTTGATTTTAAAACACCATCTTTATTTTGGGTTGACGTTTCTGGAATCACTTTTTATGTTTATGTTTCCTTTGCTGTTTATTCTTCAGATTCATTGTTACTATGAATCAGACCGTGTCTTTGTGTGAAATGTTCTATACAAATAAAGTTATTGTTATAAGTCCTGTTACTATTTACAGCGAAGGAATTACTTCCTTCTTACTTTGAGTTACCACACATATGGTTCCATTTGTTCCTTGATTGATTCATTTGTGAGTGTTATTTATTGACTTCTAATAACGTGGACTTGATGAAACTCAGGCCTCTTTAGTTAATAACATGTTTGCTGGTACCTTCCTCTCCAGGCTGTCGTCCCCCTCCGTGGAGCTCACGCTGTCTCGGTAACGTGACCTGGAGGGACGCTGCCTCCGAGCCTTGACGGACAGCTGGGCGCGGCCCTTCTGGATGCTGTTGTCCAGCAGCTCGGTCTCTGGGATCGCCTCGTTCAGGTCTGAAACACCAACACAGAGACACAGGTTAGTTAGTGCCCTGCAGACTCACAGGCGCCTGCTCACAGGTGAGGACACACACCAAGTTCATTCAGGTTGTTTCAACTGCAGAAGTAAAACCAAATCCTGGATTGATTCTTGATTCACGCGTGTGAGTTCAGATCTGTGCGGGTCAAACCAGCTCTGTCTGTAAAAATGACTGAATGAATCAAAGAACTCATGAATGTTGTTCAGGAACAGCAGGTTATCTCATTTAGCAGCATGCAGCTTGATTTGTGATGTTTTCAACAACCTGAGCTCCTCTTCTTCCTCCCACTCGCTCCATCAGAGCTCCATCAAATATTCAACAGCTGACCAACACACACACACACACACAGACACACACACACACACACACAACCATTAGGAGCCTACTGCAACTTGAACCTGAGTCTACCCTGAACCTTAAAACCAAGTCTCAGCAGTTGGCCAGTGCTCTTAGTCATGAAGACCAGCCAAAATGTCCTCACAGCGCAGTAATGTCCTCACGGCGCAGTAATGTCCTCACGGTGCGATAATGTCCTCACAGCGCAGTAATGTCCTCACGGCGCAGTAATGTCCTCACGGTGCGATAATGTCCTCAGTATGAGGATGTTTTAAAAATGTATTGGTCCTCACAAAGATACAAGTTTCTTTATCTTGTAACTAAAGTTTATTCCATTAAAGGGGCTATAGTAGTTTTTCTACTGAAATGAATCCTTTTTTTATTGCCTGTGTGTGAAGGGGTTGTAATCTGACATTAAAATGATTACAATTTAGAATCATGGAGAAACCTCCGCTTTGTTTTAGGTCTAAAAACAGACCCAGAGTTGGCTTTCATCCTATTGGACAGGTAAGCTAACATTACTACAAAGCATGTAAAATATATTTAGATTTTGTGCTTCAGTTGGCTCAAGTTAGATAGCGTTAGCTCGCTGGCTAATGCCGAGCAGTTGCTGATGTTGTCCGTTATATTGTAAGTTATATCGTTTTCACATTACTTCACCAACTAATGCAACCCATGTTACTTTCCTCTGTACCACTGTTATGTCAAAGTGTCAAAGCCTGCAAGAAATTATGTAATGGTAAAAAGCTAATGTGGAGCGATTTGTTTACTGTCCCATAGTGATGCAGCCAGCTAACGCTACATTAGCTCGGACCGACAGCTGTTTGCTTCGTATTCCTATTCGTGTTCAATTTAGATTTAATGGCTTTTACCGATGCTCAGGTACACGGCTTCTCCACCTCTCAGTCCCTGTAACTAACATGACCCACATAATATACAACAAAGAGGAAGAGCCACCCAGTTACTTAAGTTACTTACTGCAGTCTTATTATTATAAAGTGTGACACGATCTCCTTATAATATTCAGTCCAGCTCACTAACAGTTTTATTATCATCCAAAACATGTAGCTGCGCTGACACTGCTGAGCCTCCGGTGAAAGATACACAGATAGTAAAGATGGTTACCGAAAGCAGCTAACGATGTAGCACGTTGGCTAAATGCAGTGTAACTTTATCATGTAACGAGCGTGGATTAGTTCAACATCAAGCTGATAAAAATACTACTGTAACGTTGCAGTGGGAGTTTACCTGAGTTTCCAGTATGTTGTGTGAAGCTGCCTCCCTGCCTGTCTATAGCCGCTCTCACTTTGCCTTTTTTCGGGAGTACTGTGCCAATATGCCGGTGTCTCGCTGCGCTGAATGAAAGATACGGCGCCGGTGTCGATCTGTCTCTGAGATGGTAACGTTGAAGTTATAGAGCCTGAACATGTCTGAGAGAAAAGCCACAGCCTGCATGCTGGTGTTCCTGCGTTTATTGCAGGATTTCTGTATGAAAGCGGTCGTGTTTCGGATTATGCTCGCTCATGAGTTCAAGCGAGCACGTGTACGAGCACATGCCTGGTTGCAATCTTAAAACCGCACCGCTAGTGGCCGCTGGAAACTACATAATGTCCCTTTAAAGGCGCTGAAATTTATAGACTCTGTAGATTAAAAACTTTACTAATTTTATATAAAGTTAATGAAAACTCTTTACCTTAAAGAATCACACAGTTGGAAATTTGAATGAAAGTGAATATTTAGTTTTTAGTTTGGACCAAGATTGTTTTTCATCTTTTAGTTTAATGTGTAGTTTTAATCAGTTACATTTTAATCAGTCTACAGCTAAATAATGAAACTGTTAATGGAGCGATCTTCAAGGTGATCTAAAACATACCTCTGCTGCATTACTGTTGCAGTAACTGAACATGCTGAGTTAGATAAAGCGCTCTGTGTGTTGTTGTGTGTAGATAACGTTCCTTTAGTTGAACATTACCTGTCACTGAAATACATGAAATTATTATTTAGTTTATGCAGAAACATGCCGAGGAGGCGAAGCACTGTTTCTGCCCTGAGTTGTGTCTGCAGGTCTTTCCTTCAGGCTGCCCCTGTAAGGTAGGGCCAGTGGCTGAGATTACAGGGCCCTCATGTGAGGAAAGACACTAGTTTGAATAGCCATGGATAAGTGAAGGGGCCCATAGAGAACACTTATTTTCAAGGTCCAGGATTGTGTGCGACCCCCCTGGGTAGAGCCGCCTGTTGTAAATAAAGTCAGACCTTCTGCGGTCTCGCCTGTCTCTGATATTAAACTGATGTTATCAGCACACAGCAGCAGGATGTGGACAGTTTGTGCAGAACGTAAAGACTTCCTCTGGGCTTCCTCCCCCACAACAAGCCGACAGCAGGTTATTTCCCACGGGAGAGGCGGGGGATGGGAGGAAAGGAAGAAGAAGATGAGGAGGAGGAAAGAGGACATGAAGGTGTAATGGTGAAACGTTGGCGGCAGGTGACACAGAGGAGAGTAACCGAGAGGATGGGGAACAGAGAGAGATGAGAGAAGAGACATTAAATGAGTGATGAGAGAGGTGGGGGAGGACCCAGAGGAGAGAAGTAATCATATTAGAGGGGGAGGATGGAGAGACATTAGATGATATTAGAAACTAAAAGAAGAGAGGAAAGAGGTTTAAAGAGGCTGATGATCAGAGTCAGATATTTAGTTCTGAAATCTGAAACTCTGTCTGCCGTTTTATTTGAAATGTGAAGTCAACGGCATGCACGCTACTTCCTGCCGACATGAGGTGATGAAGGAGTGAAGGAGAGCAGCAGCACTTCAGACAGCAGTACACTGATAACCATGTTGTTTTGTTAGCTGTGTCCATCAGACGCCTCAGAAACAGACCTGGAACATCCGAGCCAATCAGAAAGAAACGAACAACAAACAAAAAGCAGAGGTCGTTTTAACTTCTTCATGCGCTGCTGCATGATGAATCTTTCATTTTACATCATATTTATTTGTTAAACGTATATTTGGATCAACATTAGAATGATGATGTTTGACTGAAATAGCATAAAACTGTAGCATAATACTTTACAGTTACGAAGTTACTGAGAACCATGGATGTTATAATATTGCATTTACATTAACAATGATAAAAGATGTACTTTGAGGGCGTTTTGTAAGTTACTGCAGCTAAAACATTTGTTAATAGTAACGTAGTTTATATAGTGTCAGGATCTACAGCAACACATCTGATCTGTGAGCAGAGGAAGTATTCAGATCCTTTACTGCAGTAAAAGTATGTAAGTATAATCATTAAAGTATTAAAGCAGTAAAAGTATGTGAGTATGATCAGGCCTTAAAGTATTTCAACAGTAGTCTGTTGTACTCTTACAGGTTCTTCCTCCTCCTCATTATTGTAAAGCAGGATGTTGCCACTGCAGTTGTTGAGCTGCAGCTCATTCTGAACTGTTTAGTTTCACACTACAGCTGATAAATCTTGATTATTTTCTCCATTTTCTCCACAGTTATCCAGAGGCCAAAGGGACACCTTTAGAACCAACAGTCTAAAGCTCAACGTTACTAACAAACATTAGTTATTGCAGTGATTCAGAGGAAACATGAGAGGGTGAAACTTCTTTTAGTTTCTGTCAAACTGCTGACTGATTAATCAGCTGGTCGATCAGCTACAGTTGTAGAAACTGTTGGAGTTTCTAACCTAAACATCAGATTTAAGAAACTCTTCATGAGTTTTAATCTGTAAATTAATTAAAGCTGTCAGAGAAATGGACTGCAGTAAAAAGTACAGTATTTCCCTCTGAGATGAGTACAAGTAGAAAGACTCAACTAAAGTACTTCAAATTCAAGTACAGTACTTGAGTAAATGTACTTTCTACTGTGTCTGTGAGACTCACCGAACACGTTGTCTGTGTCGTCCAGGCCGGCAGACATGGTTCAGCAGTTACTGCTCGGAGAGACGGACAGAAGACACAAAGAGACAAAACGTCACAGACGGAACAAATAACAATTCAACAACCTGTGGGGTTCCTCAGGGAAGCGTCCCGGGGCCTCATGTTCTCTCTGTTTAATCTTACGGGCTGTGTCCGAAATCACTTACTACTCACTTTATAGTGCTGTCCGAACGTTTAGTTAGAATTATTATACCCTAAACAGTCCACTCATAGTATCCCATAATGCATTTTGAAAAGGAGTGTACAACTGATGATCACTAACCAAGCCCTATATACCATCATGCATTGTGCTAATAGAAAAATAGTCCACAAACCAATTGTGCGACAGCAATGACGTAATGTCCGACAGTGTTTTCATTATGCCCGTGAGCTCACTGTGTAGTGCTTTATAGAGACGGAGCAGGGAGGGCAGGAGGATGATTTTCAGAGGCAGACAGAGAGATTTAAAGGAACAGTCTGATGTTTATCTGACTTCTCCAGTCACGTTCAGCCTAGCTTAGCTTCCACTCGCAGGACCACTTCATCAAAAGAGAAAATAATCACCCTCCCAACAACCCAGCAGCATACTGATCTACAGAGAACGTTAAAGAACCCCGAGGAAACCAGAGACAGCAGAGTCCTACCTGGAAGTATTGCCACTAAAGTAAAGTCCATTACTGATTGATAGACCAAACTGGACTAACTGGTAGAAAAGGCTCAGTCCCATTTACACCGTCCTGCTGCCCTGAATACTCACTAGAGCAGCACATGTGGATTCATCCGCCGCTGAAAATAGTCCCCAACAGATGCTCTACAACCTCCTGTTTGTCTGATAGAAACTACAGCGAGCAGCTGTTTGAGGAAATTACTGAGCCTTTCAAACATGAAACTATATACTTGTCTCTTCTTCCTCCTCCTCCTCCTCCTCCTCCCCTCTCCTGTGTGAAGTGGGTCAGCAGGATCAGCTGAGTCTTGTCGTCTCCCTCCTGACTTCCTGCCTCTGGACTCCCTCTGTATTTATCCACCAGTCTGTGTTTTCTGCTGAATTCTTAATGAGGCTTTTCAGAGGTCAACTGCTCAGAGAGGCCGGGGGGAGGAGAGGGAGAGAGGGAGGGAGGAGCAGTGGGATTGTGAGAACCTGTAGCGTTATTGTACAAACGAGGACGACCGAGCCTCTTCACATCTTTTACTTACTTTCGCCCGATGGCAGTGACGGCTCTCAGTCACATGTTTAGTTGACAGAGGAGAGGAGCTAGAAATGTAAAGTTTTCCTGAAGGCGTTGCAACACAAAGTTTCCAAACTGTGAGGAGGGTCCATTTCAACATATCACCATACACTGCAGGTTAACACGCTGCCTAAAGGTTATATTGTGTTTAATTAAACACGCTCTTTTCTGATAGAGAATTTCCTTTTATTGAATCTTATTAACCTCGACTAAAATCTTTACACATTTTAACTGTTTTAATTACTTCAGACCAGATAATGCTTCAATATAATGTTTGATTTCTATTTTGAAATGTTGTCTTTATGGTTTCTTTTTAGACCATTTGTCTTTCTGAATGTAATATTTTCTATATAAGATAAAGAAGTTCAAAATATAAACCTAGACTGTTACAATCAATATCAATCTTATCATAAAAGAATATAATGTCTCATAAATGAATAGCTGAAAAAGTCAACGTCTTAGAGAAAAATTCTAAATTTGGTACATAAACACTGATAAATGGATTCAGTTTCGTTATTGCAAAACACTTTTCCTCAACATCAGTCCTGAATCTTAGGGGTTGACTGAGGGAACTCCATTTGGCTGTGAGGGTGACTTCGACCAGAGGACACTCTAGGGTCTAGTTTTGGAAAGGCTGCCTAAGAATATTATTATATATTATATAATATTATTATTAACTTTTCTTCAGGATCACAGTGATCCAGTGAGCGTTGTCTGTACATCCATGCTAACTGCTAACAGGAGCTGCTAACAGCTAATTCAGCTACTTTAATGGGGCCAGTTTGACTAAGTAAAGAAATACAGGCTAAAAAATTGGGTTTATGTTGTGTCCTCACCTACAGGACAACATTATACTTCCTGTTTCCCCAAAGTATCATGGGAATTGATTGATTATTCCAGAAACAGCACTAAGATAAAACAATTCTAGGAGTGACAAAATCCTTTTTCATGTTGCACTATGAATATTCCCTCAGTTTTGTCTGAGGGTGAGCCCCCTGATCTGAACAGTTCATACACTTTTCCTGTAGACCTGGTCGTAGCTGTGTCAGAAAGACCACGTCTGGCAAACATCTTTATCATTTTCACACAACAATTGTGGACAGAAAGATGATATAGGCAAATAAAGGAATGGCATACAGCTGATAGAAAGGTAGAGCGAGGCAGACAGAGAACAGGAGAGAGAGAGTGAAGTGGGCAGGTAGCCCAACAGAAAGGCCATCTGCTGCCTCACCCTGCAGCCACTGTGAGCAGTAACCAGATGGACACTGTGGACGTCCTGTACTGACCAAAGAGAAGCTGAACTACAGAAAAGGTAGCAAGAGATAATAACAAAATAAAATCTTCAAGACAAGGAAAAATGAACATTCATCCCTTAAATTAAGACCCAGTTAGTTTGTCTGCACAAGTACTGCTGAAGAGTCCATGAGCAAGGACTGAATCTGTGTCTTTTCATATTTAGTTGTCTTTTAATGCCATATCCTGTTTCTTTACGTTGAGTTATGTCTTTTAGTTTTGTGTATTTATTTTCATTTTTATTTTATAAATTTATTTGACACAGACAGTGCATAACTACAGAGACGTGCCACTTAAAGAATCCTCAATACAATCCTATGGGGAAGGCCTGTAACACCAAGATGGCGGTTGTTTGCACATTTCCCGCCCCTCCTCCTAGAAAGTCCGCTTCTAACAGCCGAGCTGGGAAACATATAAATCCGAGTTGCAGGACTTTGATAATAACAATAACGTTTATGAAAATATGCTAGGGTTAGCCAGAAAGGCTAACTTTTATCTGTTGTATCCGGGTGGGCAACAGTTGAAGGCGCGGACATTAAGAATAAAAGCATTTAAAATACATTTAACAATAAAAGCTGTAGGAGTCTGCACTACATAGAAACAAGAGAGACACAAAGACTCAACCATAACATGACAACGATCAGCAGTTAGCATGACAAACCAGTGTTAGGCCTGGTGAAGTGTGGTGTGACGATACTCTTACAGTTAATAATGACAACAAACACAGACACACCTCACAGTTCAGTGCTCACACTTTGATTTCTAGTAAAGCTTAATGTTGTGGAGAAGGAGTTGGTTTCTTACGTCTGTTGCTCCAAACCTGGGAGGCTCCGACAGAAAAGGCCAGAACTGCATCTTCTCCTCTAGCTGTTGTTCTCATAGTTCGGATAGTTTTTAATGTTATGTAGGTACGGAGTGGTGGAATAGCTGTATAACAGTCTAATGCATTTAACCATGTTTGCTGGGTAGTGTTCTTTTACTGAATATTTCAATGATGGAATCCTTTTGGCTTCTTGTGTAGGGTTTTAATTATTTCTTAGTACAGAGATTCTTGTTATTTCGACGTGTCCCCAGCTTGTCGTCTCATGTCTTTTCATGTCTTTTCTTATCTTGTGTCATGTATTTTAATGTGTCTTTTATCTCTTTTCATATCTTTATCTCGTGCCATGTCTTTTCATGTCTCTTTTATCAAGTGTCATATGTTTTCATGTCTCTTTTGTCTTGTGCCATGCCTTTCACATCTCTTTTGTCTTTTGTCATATCTTTTATCGAGTGTCAAATCTTTTCACGTCTCTTTTATCTTGTTTCATATCTTTTCACATCTCTTTTATCTTGTGTCATATCTTTTCACATCTCTTTTATCTTGTATCATGCCTTTCATGTCTCTTTTATCTTTTGTCATATCTTTTCTTGTCTCTTTTCTCAAGTGTCATATCTTTTTATGTCTCTTTTGTCTTGTGTCGTAACTTTTTATGTGTCTTTTCTCTTGTGCAATGCCTTTCATGTCTCTTTCATCTTTTATCATATCTTTTATCGAGTGTCATATCTTTTCACGTCTCTTTTTTCAAGTGTCATATCTTTTTTGTCTCTTTTGTCTTGTCATATCTTTTATCGAGTGTCATATCTTTTCACATCTCTTTTATCTTGTATCATGCCTTTCATGTCTCTTTTATCTTTTGTCATATCTTTTCTTGTCTCTTTTATCGAGTGTCATATCTTTTGATGTCTCTTTTCTCAAGTGTCATATCTTTTTATGTCTCTTTTGTCTTTTGTCATATCTTTTATCGAGTGTCAAATCTTTTCACGTCTCTTTTTTCTTGTGTCATATCTTTTCACATCTCTTTTATCTTGTATCATGCCTTTCATGTCTCTTTTATCTTGTGTCATATCTTTTCACATCTCTTTTATCTTGTATCATGCCTTTCATGTCTCTTTTATCTTTTGTCATATCTTTTCTTGTGTTTTTTCTCAAGTGTCATATCTTTTTATGTCTCTTTTGTCTTGTGTCGTAACTTTTTATGTGTCTTTTCTCTTGTGCAATGCCTTTCATGTCTCTTTCATCTTTTATCATATCTTTTATCGAGTGTCATATCTTTTCACGTCTCTTTTTTCAAGTGTCATATCTTTTTTGTCTCTTTTGTCTTGTCATATCTTTTATCGAGTGTCATATCTTTTCACATCTCTTTTATCTTGTATCATGCCTTTCATGTCTCTTTTATCTTTTGTCATATCTTTTCTTGTCTCTTTTATCGAGTGTCATATCTTTTGATGTCTCTTTTCTCAAGTGTCATATCTTTTTATGTCTCTTTTGTCTTTTGTCATATCTTTTATCGAGTGTCAAATCTTTTCACGTCTCTTTTTTCTTGTGTCATATCTTTTCACATCTCTTTTATCT
The DNA here is from genome assembly GCF_021292245.1 of Micropterus dolomieu. NCBI lineage: Eukaryota > Metazoa > Chordata > Actinopteri > Centrarchiformes > Centrarchidae > Micropterus > Micropterus dolomieu. The sequence continues at coordinate 32,233,474 of NC_060151.1, forward strand.
TGTATCATGCCTTTCATGTTTCTTTTATCTTGTGTCATATCTTTTCACATCTCTTTTATCTTGTATCATGCCTTTCATGTCTCTTTTATCTTTTGTCATATCTTTTCTTGTCTCTTTTATCGAGTGTCATATCTTTTGATGTCTCTTTTCTCAAGTGTCATATCTTTTCATGTCTCTTTTGTCTTGTGTCATATCTTTTCATGTCTCTTTTGTCTTGTAACATATCTTTTCATGTCTCTTTTGTCTTGTGTCGTAACGTTTTATGTGTCTTTTGTCTCGTGCCATGCCTTTCATGTCTCTTTCATCTTTTGTCGAGTGTCATATCTTTTCACGTCTCTTTTATCTTGTATCATGCCTTTCATGTCTCTTTCATCTTTTTTCATATCTTTTCATGTCTCTTTTATCTTGTGTCATATCTTTTCATGTTTCTTTTATCCTGTGTCATATCTTTTCATTTCTTTTTATCTCATGTTATGACTTTTCATATCTTTTTCATCTTTTGTTATACCTTTTCTTGTCTCTTTTATCGAGTTTCATATCTTTTCATGTCTCTTTTATCTCCATGCCTTTGATGTCTCTTTTGTCTCATGTCATGCCTTTTCTTTTCACTTATCTTCAATGTCATGTCATGTCTTTTTGTGTGTATATTTGTGTTGTGTCTTTCATGTTGTCTTATCTTTTAATGTCCCGTCCTATGGTTTTAATATTGTCCTTGCATGTCGTGTTCTGTTCTGTCATTTAATGTATTTTCTATTTTGTGTCATGTCTTTTTAATGTTGTCTTATTTTCTCACGTCATGTCGTGTCTTGTCTTTTCAGAGCGTGTCATTCCTTTTTTATTCCTTTTTATCTCCTATCTTTTTTGGGTCATGTCATGTTTTGTTTTATTGTATCTTGTCATGTCAAGTCTTATCGTTGAGTGTCATAATTTTTTGTGGTCTTTTTATTGTCCTAAATTCTATCTTTTAGTGTTGTGTAATTTCTTTTGGTGTCATTTTTGTGCCATGCCTTGTGTTGTTTTGTGTTTCATCATGTCTGGTCGTATCATTACATGCTATTTCATTCCATGTCAATCTAACGTCACGTCTTGTCATTTTGTGGATTTCATATCTTGTTGTGTCATGTTGTGTGTTCCACTGCAGGTGATGTCTTTTCACTCCACGTCATGTTGTTTCATGTTGCGTTACGTTGTGTTTGTGATTGTGTGGCATCTTGCTCTGAAATACATTCACTGCTGCACTGAAGAACATTCTCAGCTTCTAAATGAGGAGACATTTAGTGAACATCAGATTGATCTGTTAGCTGCTCCTCAGACTGGGTGGAGATGGCTACACACACACACACACACACACACTAACACAGATCTAATGAGACCAACACATTGACAACAAAGCACACAGCTCATTCTCTGGAGACTGAGGCTGAAGAGGAAAATGCACCGTCAGACTGAGAGAGCAAGAGAGGGGAGGAGGATGTTTGACAGAAGAAAATACATGAAAAGATGGTGGATGAAAAAGTGATGATAAAGATTTACATTCAGAGAAGAGAGAGAGGAAAATCGTAGTGGGAGAAATTGATGACAAACAGCCAGAGAGAGAGAGGGAGATGAGGGAAATATCTAGCAGGTAAATAAAACCAAAACACCAACAGACAGATAGACTCACCTTTCTCTCTCTCCCTCTCTGACGGTTGTCATGGCACGTCACCCTCTATCTCTATCTCTCTGCCTCTCTGCCTCCACCAACAGCCAGTTAGTGAGGACCGCAACTCCCAGGGTTCCACAGGGCTTCGCTGCAGGCTAGGCGACAGTCAGGGTTGCTGCTGGAGGATTATGGACACGGTAGTTTACTCTCAGGCTCGTCTCTCGGCTGGCTGGATGCTGGCGGCTGGAGGCAGAGCAAACAAATGCTGGCTCACTGCTACTCAGCAGAATACTGCAGCCTCCATCTGAAACAGCAGCACCAAGGACAGCTGAGACAGACTGAGGGAGGGGGAGGAGAGAGGAAGGAGGAGGAGGAGAGAGGAGGAGGAGGGATAATGGAAGAGGAAGGGACGGCAGTGAATCAGTGGGGAGGAGGGGAAGAGAGGGTTGGATAAAAGGGAGAGAGCAAGGGAAATAAAAAGCAGAAGACAGGCAACAACAGTAAAATTACATGATATAAAAAAGTCAAAATGTCAAAATTTAAAATGATGAGATATTTATTGATGAAGGCAATATTTTAATGAATAAAACAGAATACAAATACCAAGGATGTCTACAAAATAGAAGTAGAAATACTGTAAACAAGAAAACAAGCAAATTAATCAATTAAAAATGCAAACTTTTTTGTAAATAGAAAGAGAAGACGAGACACGAGGGGTAGTGGAGTTAAACAATTATACATATTGTTAATTAATCAATCAATCAACAAAATTTATTTCAGTCCTCACACATAATTTTCCATAACAAAAAAAGAAAAACAATGAAAACAAAAATATATAAATGCATAACAACCGAAAAAGGTGTAGACTGCTTATTATGCCTACCCTTTTTACATAATTATCTAATGAGCGTCACTTTTCTCTCTGGATTTAATCTATTCAAAATAAACATACAGTTAATCAATATTGTGAAATAAATAATCAAAAATCTATTAAGAACAGATCATTTAAAAAGGTTGAAAATATTCAAATCATTATCAGCTGCCTTGGTGGTTCGGGTGCTGTTCCTGACGCTGATCCACCTTCCTCCCGGCCTGACACACGGTGCCCAGGGAGCCGACACCGGGCACCCGGCGTCGGTGAAGAAACTTCGACCTGACTGTCGACGTGGTGTGAATACGGCTAATCTGCGCACACTGCAGCGGGCCTCAAAACCAGATAGTTTGGATTTAACACTTCGTATGGCCCTGATTAATTTCAGATCACTGGCCAACAAAACGTTTGTGCTGAATGATTTTTTTACATCCCATAAACTGGACTTTATGCTGCTGACCGAGACTTGGCTTCATGTTGGTGAGTCTGCTTCCTTTTCTGAGCTTCTCCCTCCAAATTGTACATTTTTTAGCTCTCCTCGGACCACTGGCAAAGGTGGAGGACTTGCCACTGTGTTTAAATCCACCTTCCAGTGTCGGCTGTCTGCATCTGCCACATATTCTAGCTTTGGGCTGCAGCTATTTGAATTAAACGCCTCTCCTCCGACGCTGTGTGTGGTTGTGTATCGTCCACCGAAATTCAACAAAGATTTTGTGCAAGAGTTTGCTGATTTTATAGCAGGTGTCAGGTTAAACTACGACAATTTTATAATTTGTGGTGACTTTAATTTACATGTATGCTGTGAAAGCAAACCTATGGTTAAAGACTTCTTAAATCTTCTTAATACTTTTAATCTCACTCAGTCGGTGTCTGGCCCAACACATGAAAAGGGACGCACATTAGACCTTGTGCTGTCTCATGGCTTGTGTGTTCATGTAAATGAAGTCTTTAACGTATGTATTTCGGATCAATTCCATGTCTTATTTACGATTACAGTCCCGTGTACTTTGGTGAAATCTCCTTTTGCACGCTGCCGTCGTGTAATTAACATTCAAACCCCGGCACAGTTCTCTGCTGCTTTCAAAGACTCTAAGGCTCTATAACTTGGATGGAGGTGATGCTACTGGTGCTGATGAACTTATTAATCTTTGTAATTCAACCTGCACAAACATCTTGGACTCTGTAGCTCCTTTGAGGATGAAACCCACTAAAGCGCTTTCAGAGCCCTGGTTAAACGACACCACCCGTGCGCTCAGACGTGCATGTCGGCAAGCTGAGAGAAGGTGGAAGAAAGATAGACTCAGAGTGTCATATGAAATCCTACAGCAATATCTATCTGACTATCAGAGAGCTGTAAAATCTGCAAAATCTGATTTTATTTCTAAGCTGGTTGCCAACAACTGTCACAGGCCACAGATTCTTTTTAACATGTTTAACACCATTACAAATCCACGAAGCTCTGCTCCTATTACACCTACATGGACCTCTGTGACTCTTTCCTAAAATTCTTTGTTGAGAAGATTTTTGGTCTTCGATCTTCTGTAACCACATCCTGTGACCATGATCCCTCTGCTCCTCCTATGCGCCTTGCGGTCATGGATCAGTTTGAGCCCGTATCAATCTCCTCCCTATCTGAGGTGGTCCATTATCTGCAGCCCACAAATTGTCCCTCAGACAGCATTTCCTCTCGTTTGATTAGAGAAGTCTTTGATACCGTTGGACCATGTATTTTGTCATTGATAAATACCTGTCTTTTCTCTGGTTATGTTTCGTCCCTGCTATAAAAGGAAAATCTCGACCCTTCTGTTCTCTCTAACTTCAGGCCCATCTTTAAACTGCCTTTGTTATCTAAAGTCCTGGAGAAAGTAGTTTTTACCCAGCTGCAAACATTTTTAATTAATAATAATGTTTATGAAAAACTTCAAACCCCGTCACAGCACTGAAACGGCACTTTCACGTTGATTTTAACTGTTGACTCAGGAATCTCTGCCGTCCTAGTGCTCTTAGACCTCACTGCTGCCTTTGACACTGTTGACCACTCAATCCTCTTGTCACTGTTGGAAAATTGTGTGGGAATCAAAGGTACTGCACTGAGGTGGTTTCAATCCTATCTAACCGATAGGAGCTTCTCTGTCCACCTCTGTGAGACAGACCCATTTACCTGTGGTGTCCCTCAAGGTTCTGTCTTAGGCCCCATCTTATTTTCTTTGTATATGCTGCCCCTCGCCTGCATCTTTGAGAGGTTTGATGTCTCTTTCCACTTTTTTGCAGACGATATTCAAATTTATTTGCCACATCACACCTGTGTTGCGCTCCCTCCACAGGATTGATTTTAAAATCTTACTTTTAACTTTTAAATGCCTTAATGGATTGGCTCCAATGGATTGGCTTCTTCATGTTCATACTCCAGCTAGAGTGCTGAGATCCGTCAATCTCCTCCTCCTGGATGGACCCAGAAGCAGACTTAAAACCAGAGGCGATGGAGCCTTTAGTGTAGCTGCCCCTGTGGAACAACCTGCCAGTCCATATCAGAACCGCCCCAACTCTTGAACCTTTTAAATCATTGTTAAAAACACATCTCTTTTCTTTGGCATTTCCTTCGAGTTAAGTCTGTTATTATGTGTTTTTAATATTACTATATATCGTATACTGTATATTATAAAGTTTTATTGCTGTACTTTTACTGTGTGAGTAGTGTCTTGTTGTTGTATTTAACCTGTGAAGCACCTTGGTCAACCTTGGTTGTTTTAAGTGTGCTATATAAATAAAATTGATATTGATATTGATATCAGTTTATCAATACCAGCCTCAATGATGTCATCAATAATGTCTTATCTATTCCCTGTGACTGGCACTGTTATTGCCACAGGTAATCAAATGATTAGTTTTTAGAGCCAGGGGGTTTAATTAGCACTGAGCCTCACTAACAGGCTGTCACAGTACCTGAAAGCCTTCATATTAGACAACGCCCGCCCTATGAAAGCTCGGTAGCCAATAAAAACTGACACATGACGGTTTCACTGCTAGCAACTTGAAATGTCTCAAGTCATGAGGTTCACCTGTTTCCTCTGGTTTCTAAGTGGTGAATATAAAACATGTGGAATTCATTTCCTTTATGCCGGGTTCACAGTCATAGCTACGTTTTCTCTACCCTCACATCCAAGACTTGGAAAATCCAAAGGAACTTTTTAAAGATTGCCTGTTAAACCATCATTTTCTTGATACAAATATAAATAAATATGAGTGATGCCACACATCCTCAAGATCCTGGTTTTCCATGGTTTCCATGACGGAGACGATCCAGCGGATGTGTCCATCCTTCTTCAATGCAAGGCGATGTTGCCAGGATGCCGCAGTGCTGTTAAAGCTTGCACGCTGCTTATCGGACTGATATATGCCCTCAACTTTACATACCCCCCAAACACTGTGCTACAACTTTAAGGTGTTGCAGAAACCTTTCGTAGAAGTGGATGGGATTAAGCTGTCCCCAAAAGTAAGATTTAAATGCTATTGTCGTAGCAGTGACGGTACATCTCAACTCCCTTCTTCATCTTGCAAATGATTGTATCAACTTGAAACACTGTCACCTGCATTGTCCACTGTCAACACACAGACTTGCAGAATCCATCTTCAGCTTTGACTCTAAAAGACTGTTAAATGTGGTCAGATGGGACCAGGACTTGTTGACTGTATATATATATCTATATATCTTTGTCAGATGGGTAATTGCAGTGGATAAACATGTGTTAATGCATTACAGTTTTAACGGCACAGAGAGTGCACAAGTCCATAATACTGGTTTAACTTTTGGTTTTATTTATTGGGTTTGTAGGTTATTTTTAAAGCACCATGTCAAATCTATGTTGGATGCAGTGGAATTGTCTTTAAGGGCAAGGTAATTCTGACAAACAAATCTTTGCATTAATTACTGACAAAGAACATTGGAGGTGGGTGGAGTGGTACTGGATTTGACCAAGCAGTTGAATTGGTTGTCAATGTTAAGGCTCTGTCAGTTTTAAACTTCACCTTTTGTTGCTTTTGTCACGTGTTATGCTCTTCTATGATACTTTCTGAGGTCAAAGAAACACTTTGGGAATATAGTAAAGTATGATTGTATAATTTCAGTGAGACTTGCAGTTAATTATTTTGATAATTTCATGTTGGTGAATGGTGACTGGATTGTTTTACAGAACTTTATGAGCATTCAGTCATACTTATGTTTTTCAATACAGCATATTTATACATATTTTCCATTACTCAGCTCAACATACATATACTTGCGGGATATATATAGGTGGGCCGAGACGTCATCAGGTTTTTCTGTGTCAAACCATATTTGGAAGTTCAACCTCCTAAAAGGAAGGCCATTTATGACCATTAAATCCAAAATGCACGACTTCCTTTTCTTTTAGGGCAGAGATTTCCAAAGTGAGCTGCCTCTAGGGGGTGCGCAACAGGAAAAATGGTGGTGTAATAGTGTAATAACTACAACAAATTTTAAAATAATTAATAAAAAGAGAGGGGGGAGTTTTGAAATGTTTTTTTTTTGTCATGAAAATGACAAGCATTTTCCCTCTCAAGTCGGTTACAAACTGCAGTCAGGTTGAGACCCCGATGAGGACGACGAGCATGCAGATGAGCTTCCCTGAGACGGTTGCTGACAGTTTGTGCAGAAATTCTTTGGTTATGCAAACCGAATGTTGCAGCAGCTGTCTGGGTGGCTGGTCTCAGACCATCTTGGAAGTGAAGATGCTGGATGTGGAGGTCCTGGGCTGGTGTGGTTACACGTGGTCTGTGGTTGTGAGGCCGGTTGGATGTACTGCCAAATTCTCTGAAACGCGAGATGGCTTATAATAGAGAAATGAACATTCAATTCATAGGCAACAGCTCTGGTGGACATTCCTGCACTCAGCATGCCATCTGCACGCTCCATCAATACTTGCGACATCTGTGGCATCGTGCTGTGTGATGGGACTGCACATTTTGGAGTGGCCTTTTATTGTGGCCAGCCTAAGGCCTTTTATTGTGGCCTCTATTGTGTAGAGCATCACTCCATGACCCTTTTTTTTACGTCTGGAAATGATGTATGTGCCACAGGAACTTCATACATTGCAGCAAACGTGCAGTGGGAGCTGCTCTTTAGGGGGCGCTAGCATTCCATTTTGCCACACGCAAGTGCAAGACCCACCTCTGATCTGACCTGATTTCTGTTTGGAGAGTTTTCAAGCACCTTTAGGCCAAATGTGATTCATTTGGAAGAAAAAGACAGACACGTTTTGTGGTCTGGCCCTAATAATTAAACATTTAGATTTAAATTAAGATAAAGAATATATGTGGAAAAAAGGAGGGCTGGATGTGCAGAAGATCTACATTTTAATACCACTGGATCAGAGGGTTACTATAAATAGAGATTGTGGGAGTAGTTCTAGTCAGCTGGAATCACGTTAAAACAACTAACTGGCGAAACACTGATTTTCGACACCACACCACAGTCATTGAACACAAACTCAAAGTTAGCACAACTTTTCATGATCAATGCCTTTAGATTGCACTGCAAAAATTTGAAGAAGATCCAATTAATTCTTTAGGAG
>NC_060151.1:32241677-32246626 GCF_021292245.1 Micropterus dolomieu
TTCATCTTGCAAATGATTGTATCAACTTGAAACACTGTCACCTGCATTGTCCACTGTCAACACACAGACTTGCAGAATCCATCTTCAGCTTTGACTCTGAAAGACTGTTAAATGTGGTCAGATGGGACCAGGACTTGTTGACTGTATATATATATATATATATATATCTTTGTCAGATGGGTAATTGCAGTGGATAAACATGTTTTAATGCATTACAGTTTTAACGGCACAGAGAGTGCACAAGGCCATAATACTGGTTTAACTTTTGGTTTTATTTATTGGGTTTGTAGGTTATTTTTAAAGCACCATGTCAAATCTATGTTGGATGCAGTGGAATTGTCTTTAAGGGCAAGGTAATTCTGACAAACAAATCTTTGCATTAATTACTGACAAAGAACATTGGAGGTGGGTGGAGTGGTACTGGATTTGACCAAGCAGTTGAATTGATTGTCAGTGTTAAGGCTCTGTCAGTTTTAAACTTCACCTTTTGTTGCTTTTGTCACGTGTTATGCTCTTCTATGATACTTTCTGAGGTCAAGTATGATTGTATAATTTCAGTGAGACTTGCAGTTAATTATTTTGATAATTTCATGTTGGTGAATGGTGACTGGATTGTTTTACAGAACTTTAATGAGCATTCAGTCATACTTATGTTCTTCAATACAGCATATTTATACATATTTTCCATTACTCAGCTTAACATACATATACTTGCGGGATATATATAGGTGGGCCAAGACGTCATCAGGTTTTTCTGTGTCAAACCATATTTGGAAGTTCAACCTCCTAAAAGGAAGGCCATTTATGACCATTAAATCCAAAATGCATGACTTCCTTTTCTTTTAGGGCAGAGATTTCCAAAGTGAGCTGCCTCTAGGGGGTGCGCAACAGAAATGGTGGTGTAATAGTGTAATAACTACAACAATTTTTAAAATAATTAATAAAAAGAGAGGGGGGAGTTTTGAAATGTCATTTTCCCTCTCAAGTCGGTTACAAACTGCAGTCAGGTCGAGACCCCGATGAGGACGACGAGCATGCAGATGAGCTTCCCTGAGACGGTTCCTGACAGTTTGTGCAGAAATTCTTTGGTTATGCAAACCGAATGTTGCAGCAGCTGTCCGGGTGGCTGGTCTCAGGAGGTGAAGATGCTGGATGTGGAAGTCCTGGGCTGGTGTGGTTACACATGGTCTGCGGTTGTGAGGCCGGTTGGATGTACTGACAAATTCTCTGAAACGCCTTTGGAGACGGCTTATAATAGAGAAATGAACATTCAATTCACAGGCAACAGCTCTGGTGGACATTCCTGCACTCAGCATGCCATCTGCACGCTCCATCAATACTTGCGACATCTGTGGCATCGTGCTGTGTGATGGAACTGCACATTTTGGAGTGGCCTTTTATTGTGGCCAGCCTAAGGCCTTTTATTGTGGCCAGCCTAAGGCCTTTTATTGTGGCCAGCCCAAGACACACCTGTGCAATCCCCATGCTATCTGATCAACATCTTGATATGCCACACCTGTGAGGTGGATGGATTATCTTGGCAAAGGAGAAGTGCTCACTAACACAGATTTTGACAGATTCATGAACAATATTTGAGAGAAATAGGCCTTTTGTGCACATAGAGAAAGTCTTAGAGCTTTGAGTTCAGCTCGTGATGAATGGGGGCAAAAACAAAAGGGTTGCCTTTATAATATTATTCAGTGTATATAAGCAAACTTAGAGAGAAGGGGGTTTGGGGGTGCATCCACCCGGTTAAGATGTAGAAGGGGGTGCGCTGCCTAAAATGTTTTAGAGCATCACTCCATGACCCTTTTTTTTACGTCTGGAAATGATGTATGTGCCACAGGAACTTCATACATTGCAGCAAACGTGCAGTGGGAGCTGCTCTTTAGGGGGCGCTAGCATTCCATTTTGCCACACGCAAGTGCAAGACCCACCTCTGACCTGACCTGATTTCTGTTTGGAGAGTTTTCAAGCACCTTTAGGCCAAAAATGTGATTCATTTGGAAGAAAAAGACAGACACGTTTTGTGGTCTGGCCCTAATAATTATACATTTAGATTTAAATTAAGATAAAGAATATATGTGGAAAAAAGGAAGGCTGGATGTGCAGAAGATCTACATTTTAATACCACTGGATCACAGGGTTACTATAAATAGAGATTGTGGGAGTAGTTCTGGTCAGCTGGAATCACGTTAAAACAACTAACTGGCGAAACACTGATTTTCGACACCACACCACATTGAACACAAACTCAAAGTTAGCACAACTTTTCATGATCAATGCCTTTAGATTGCACTGCAAAAATTTGAAGAAGATCCAATTAATTCTTTAGGAGTTTTTTAAAGTACAAAGTGCGTAAATCGCCAAAAATAACTATTAAATCCAAAATGGCTGCCTGTTGGGTTTAGGAAATTGGCTCAGAGAAACACTTTTGTACTTCTGAACATGATACATGTGCCACAGAAATATTGTACTTTTCAGTGAAATGTGCCGCTCTTTTGGGGGCTCTAGTGAGCAATTTTGCCATGCCCAAGCGCAAGACACGTATGACACGTTGATTTTTGCTGTACAGAGACCATGTTCCGAGCTGCGAGCGCAAGACTCTGGCAAGATGAGAGGAGGTGGACTCTGTTTCCCAAATGAGAGACTGTTTATTGTGAAGATAAAACTTTCATATTATCATCTGGTTGCTGCTGTTTACATTCACCCCAGATGCAAATTCGAAAATGCACAAAATGAATTTTTTTTAATGTTATATGTTACCATATTTAAATATAGGCCTACACTTACAAATTAAATGTCGTTATGCAGCCATGTGCCGTATAATTACTAATAAACAACCTTGTACCTTGTACATTTATATGTGGTAAAAAGGGAACAGTTGCATATGGTGTCTGTATGTACATGTATGTTACTTTATATGTTAATGTCTAAATATCTATTGTCTAAATGTTGGAACCTGTATCAAAAAGCTGTACTGGAAACAAATTCCACCAGCCTGGTTGTGCGGTCATTAAATCAATCATATGCACAGGATCTACATTTTAATGCCACACCACTGGGTCAGAGTAAATAGAGGTTGTGAAAGTGCTGTCCAGGTGGAACACCGAGGGGACATTGGCTTTTTCACCAGACCAAAGTAACAAATGAAATGTCTGAATAAATAAACACTGCTCACAGAGTTTGTTTCAGTAAAACAGCTTTTGGTTCCTGCAGCAGCTGCTGAGCACAGGTACTTCTTCTTCTACATAAACAAAGTAATAATACATCTACTTAAGTTTTTTAATTGTATAAATGTTACTCATAGCCATTTTCATACAAATTGTCAAATTTCATACAGAAGCGTCCAAATAACAAAAAGACAGATGCAAGATGTTTGATTCTACTTCAGTATTATATATTTTTTTTATACCATAGAACTACACAACCACTACTCTATCCTACTTTACAATAATGTGCTGAATGAGCTTTATTTTACAATATTTCTTTATATTATCTTACATTATATAGATATCAAATTTATTCATTCAAAACAAACAGTACATTCTAAATATTGTGTATTGCATGTACATTGCTGTGTCACTGAGACAACAGTTTTCCTTTTAGCTAGATGGAACCACAAACTTTGTTTTAGTAATGTCCTCACTAAGAAAAAATAAATGGATAAAGTCTTTTGTTGTCTTTTTTTTAAACTAATATTTTTTAGTCTACCAGTTTTTTAAATACTGTACTTTATAGTGCTTTACCAAACGGCTGAGAAGCTGCTTCATGGTAAAAGTATATTTTAAAGCAAAATATAATTTAAAAAATACAAAATCTTTACAGAAATAAATTAAAAACCATGTGCTGTTATAATGTTAGTAATATAGTATTAATGTCTTAGTATACCAACATATTTCTATTTAGTCTCCATATTTAATGGTGAAATACTGTATATACTGATTTTTATGTTTTATTTAATGTAATACTATTAACTATATGACATTAACAACAGTGAATGTTTTTAAGTTTTTTATTTATTAAAAAAATTACATTTATTATCTTAGCATCACTACTTTTACCAGAAAAGGGCAACTTAACTATTTTGGTCGAGCAGGTTTTTATGTTAAATTATTTCAGCATATATAATGGCATATCATTAAATGTATGATGGTCACAACAATGAATGGTCAGAAGTAAATAGTCTATTTTTATTCCATTAAGCGTTTGGTAGAGTGTTTTTAGAAAATGATTTAACCATTGTTAGACAAATGTTTGTTATATTAAGTTACATTCTGTAAAGTAAGAACTACAATATGTTGAAAATTATGCTTACGTTTCAAAATTCCACCAGAGTCCTTGTGCCTGAAGTGACATTGTTGTTTCTAACTACCTGTGGAGAGGCGAACTGAAAGGGCGTGCTACTTAAAGACACAGCGATATCTAGTGGACTTTTTTTAAGGGTTAACCCTTTGATATATGTACCATCGCTCTATTCATAAAGTATTATAAATGATATTGAAATTACAATAAACATTTTTAAACTTTTAGCTCAGTTTAAGCAGTTCTATATCAGGATCCCACATTGTATGATTCCATACATTTTCTTTTAGACTGCACTGAATTTGCAGGAACCATATTTTATTATATATATTTCATTATTGTTGATCAAACACTGTGACAGCGGTTTCGGTCCAGGTGGAACCATCAAGGGGACTTTGCCTTTTTCAACAACCCAGAAAAAAATGTCTAAAACCTTCAAACTAACCATAACAAACAGAACAGGCTAAGGTCAGTTCTTCTCTGTACAAACTATATGTTACATGGATTTTCCAAATCAAACAAGTTCTGAAAACTGAAAATTGGGATTAAATCATCATGATGCAGAAATGGATGCATTTTTATACAGATCTGATTTGATTTGTCCAGGGATGGAGGAAATACTCAAATGAACATAATAACTTTAA
>NC_060151.1:32246726-32248415 GCF_021292245.1 Micropterus dolomieu
ACCAGAAAAGGGCAACTTAACTATTTTGGTCGAGCAGGTTTTTATGTTAAATTATTTCAGCATATATAATGGCATATCATTAAATGTATGATGGTCACAACAATGAATGGTCAGAAGTAAATAGTCTATTTTTATTCCATTAAGCGTTTGTGGAGAGGCGAACTGAAAGGGCGTGCTACTTAAAGACACAGCGATATCTAGTGGACTTTTTTTAAGGGTTAACCCTTTGATATATGTACCATCGCTCTATTCATAAAGTATTATAAATGATATTGAAATTACAATAAACATTTTTAAACTTTTAGCTCAGTTTAAGCAGTTCTATATCAGGATCCCACATTGTATGATTCCATACATTTTCTTTTAGACTGCACTGAATTTGCAGGAACCATATTTTATTATATATATTTCATTATTGTTGATCAAACACTGTGACAGCGGTTTCGGTCCAGGTGGAACCATCAAGGGGACTTTGCCTTTTTCAACAACCCAGAAAAAAATGTCTAAAACCTTCAAACTAACCATAACAAACAGAACAGGCTAAGGTCAGTTCTTCTCTGTACAAACTATATGTTACATGGATTTTCCAAATCAAACAAGTTCTGAAAACTGAAAATTGGGATTAAATCATCATGATGCAGAAATGGATGCATTTTTATACAGATCTGATTTGATTTGTCCAGGGATGGAGGAAATACTCAAATGAACATAATAACTTTAACTAGCATGTTTTTTTGCTCCCAGCTTTACGTGGACTAGAATATATCTAAACAAGGTATCCAGGTAGTTCATTTATCATTATACTACACAAGGTTATATTAAGAAAAGGTTTGTAGTCACAGAACTTTCTCTCTCATAAATGAGACCATTGTAAGTCTATGGGCCGTGCTAACTTTGCTTTCTCCAACTCCGCTGTAGAGATTCAGGCAAACAACGTGTATCAGGAGGAGCTCTGCGACCTGCAGCTTTCCAAATTAACCAGATTTTACATGATTCATCATTTCAGACGCTTTGAGTCTCTCTGGCTCTACAACATTTAGAAGGTTATTTCATGCCTTAAATTTCTGTTGCGTGTTTTGCAGTCATGGCGTTCCCTCGGCTGCCTGCCCCGATGCTGTTGGCTTCATTCATCCTTCTTCTCTACTGGACGACTTCCTCAGCAGGGTCACATGACCCCACCTCAGCTGATCTGTCTCCGCCCTACAGGGTGAAGAGAGACCTGAAAGACCCGCTCACGGTAGTCAAAGAAGTTATTGGAAAGATTGACTCCAGTAGGTTGTCATCTGTGATGAAGGGCCTCGCCAACTTTGCCAGCCTGGCGCCCGGCATCAGATCTCTGGTGTTCTCAACAGAGCCTTAACCTTTATCCCTCAGGAAGACGCTCAGAAGGAGCTGTTTGCTGAGGTCAACAGGAAGCTGGACTCTCTCTCCATCCAGATCTCCAACCTGGCAACAGACGTGGAGTGGTTCAACTACGCCAGCGTCTACTCTCAAGACGAGGTCCGCATCCTCACTGCCTGGAACAAGTTCAATGAGTTTCGTAAGAACAGCGCGTTGGTAGATAATGAGAGGGCCAAAGTCCGGCTGGCAGAAGTTTTCACCAGCTACTATGAGAACACAGCCACTGAGGCCAGTGTGGCCAACCTCTACCTTTACCTGACGGTCAGCAGCACGTCTCTCAGCGGAAAC
>NC_060151.1:32248515-32256676 GCF_021292245.1 Micropterus dolomieu
GTGTAGCCTGTAAGACAGCAGAGAACCCAGACAATGAGTTTCTGTCTCTCCCACTCTCAGTCACCATTTGCAGGTGTGGCGGCACAAAAAGCCAGACTTTAAAACATTTCAAGCAGCTTCCACAAAAATCGTGAATTAGCTGAAGTTGAATGATTAGTTCAACATAGGAGAAACTGTAAAACAACTAATGTGAGTTACTGAATTTAACAAACCAAGAGTGAGAAATAAATTATAGGTTTCTGATTCTTGGGATTCACTGCAACTCACTTTGGGAAATTAGCTTTGGTCACAGGTTTTTTTGTTTTTTTTGAGTGCTAATCAAAGGGTTTTTCTGACTTACAATAAACGTCTGTATAGGTGAGAGTTTGAACATAAACCAATCAGGGAGTAGAGAGACCTCGCTGATGCCACATACATTTGCATTCTTTTGTCCGCCCAGGAAGAGCCTTTGAGTAAATGTAAATGCTCCGTACTTGTATAGCGCCTTTCTAGTCTTTTCGACCACTCAAAGCGCTTTTACACTACATCTGCATTCACCAGTCACACACATTCATACACTGAGCCTAAGTGCTCAAACGGAAACTAACATTCACACTCACTCATACACTGGAGGAACAGCCGCCAGGGGCAATTCGGGGTTCAGTATCTTGCCCAAGGACACTTCAACACGCAACCAGGGGGAGCCAGGGATTGAACCGCCGACCTTCCGATTAACGGCCAACCCACTCTACCTCCTGAACCACAGCCGCCCCGAGTGTATGCTAATACTCTAGATGTAATCTGCCATTTGTTTCCCTTGTCTACCATTTGTCTTGGCAGTTACTATTGGCTATTGTAATTTGTACCTGTTCTGTATTTAAGAAGAGGAAATGCTGAGTTCGGGAGACTAACGTGCGTTCTCTCCGTGGCCACGTTACCTAAAGAATGATTCATCACATCTATTTGACTGAAGGTGTTTGTGATGTTTTCAGCACACAGTAAATATCTGTACAGGCTCAGGACGGGTTTCAACCCTGTTTCAGATTAGTTTTAATCATGTCAAATCCTCCAGGTGGAGAGAGTGAAACTGAAACTGCTCTGATGTTACAGGGGTCCACAGGGAGCTCAAGTGAAAGTGCTGCTTTTGAAAACACTGGATGATTTGGGAGAGAAAGAATTCTCTGAATTCAAGTGGTACCTAAAAACCCTCTCATACATCCCCAAAAAAGATTGGCAGCCAGCAGAACGGAGAGATACAGTGGACCTGATGATGCAGGACTTCCCCCGGAACATGTTTAAGTTACATCAACAGGAATGACCTGGTGGAGCATCTGTCCCAAAACAATGCAGAAGGTAAATCCCTGTTCAGACCTGTGTGTTTAAATGTTCTGACAGTTTCACCTGTTTAAACGTCACAATGAAGATCTGACAAACCGGAAACCTTTCTGTTCACTTTCAACACGACTCAACACAGATGGAAGTAAAGTCTACTTCACACTACACAAATTTTAGCCTGATTTGCCGGTCGGAGAGCTCGGCGACCGTAAGGCTGTGATCAGGGGTAAATCAGCAATCGATCGGCGGCCAGTAGTTATGAGTGAACTACTCAATGACGCATCAAAACAGCTCCCCGACACATTTCGCAGACGCCAGCCGGATATCTAGCACGCCAAATATCTGGAGGAGTCGGCCGACTCGACATCCACATCCAGCCAATGAGAGCAGGCAGCTACTTTTCACTGCAACACCCTTTTTACTGCCCTCCAGCCATGGGCGCAGTATAGGGGAGAAAGTTAGGACAATTCCAAGGGCCCCTGACTGACAGGGGCCGCAAAAAATAGGTAAAAACTAATATCTAATTATATTATATTATACATTATATAAACCATCATCATTGAGTATAAATATATTTCAAATGTAATGACAAAAGGAATGATCTCTTAGTTTTTTCTTGTTTTTGGCAGTAAAAGTTAAATATTCCCGTTGACCAAAAAGTAAACCTCCACATTGACCTGTTGACCATGTCCTCAGTGAAATAAGCTAGCCAGCTACAGACTAGTGTTAGCCTACATTTGACCAACATTTAATCAGTGCAGGGAAATGTTTAGCAAGATATTCATATAAATCATTGTCCAGACTAACAACAGCTGAGTCAGCAGCAGCCCAGTCTGCCCAGAACTGTAGCCTCCCTGTCCCAGTGAAGAAGGTGAGCAGCACTGTGTGAATGACAGTTAGCATCATGCCAGGGAGGCTGTGGGGATTTCTCTGTCTCTCTTTTTACCAGAACAAAAAAGACAATGAAATATTTCTTCATGACAGAAATTCAAACACAAATTATTTTCTCCCATAATGATCAGTATGAAATAAAATAAAAATTCACCTTCCTGTCTGTACTGGATGCTGGACAGCAGCTCACCTCAGCATGCGTGTAAGTTACAGACTACAGTAAAATAATCCAGTTTGATACGTTCATTTAGATTGAATTATGAGCTTTAATGACATCTATAGATACAGATAGAGACTTTATTATTCCCATCATGAAAGGCAATTTATTTGAGAAGCTTGCACACACACACACACACACACACACACAAACAAACACACACACACACACACACACACACACACACACAAACAAACAAACACACACACACACACACACACACACAAATACATATTGTATCTAATGTATGTAATTGAGTGGTGGTGATACAGAACTGTGGGTAATTTGGGTCAATGTTAGAGTCATTTATTGGAATATGGCATATTTTAATATATACTGTATATACTGTATATATCACATGCATTGTGTACATCCTACAGAGCCTGGGCCCTCTCGGGTAGAAGGAGGAAGAAGTGTTGAAGCAAAGGAAGAAGGGAAAGAAAGTTACAGTGATGATGAGGATGAGAGATGCATGGTGGAAGAAGACACAAGTCCTAAAAAAGATGTTGACCCTGGTTTGTGGCCAGCAGACAGGGAGACTTTTGTCTTTCATTAATGTGAAGAGAATTTTATCTCTTAATTTTACAAGAAAATACACTGAGACGGTAAAAGGCTTAAGGACATTTTTATGGTGGCTTTTAATCTTGCATCAAATAGTGAACTGCATCCTGTGTGCAGACTTGCATGTCCAAATCAACAGCAGTAAATATTGTACTGTGATCTGAAATAACAGGGTTGCCATGGTAACCTCCATGACTTTCTGTGATATTGAACACTCAGCCTCCATTTCAAGTTCATCAACAGCCGACAACTCCCAGCATCAACTCCCAGCAATCAACTCCCAGCGTCAACTCCCAGCATCAACTCCCAGCATCAACTCCCAGCATCAACTCCCAGCGTCAACTCCCAGCAACAACTCCCAGCAACAACTCCCAGCAATAACTCCCAGCGTCAACTCCCAGCATCAACTCCCAGCATCAACTCCCAGCATCAACTCCCAGCGTCAACTCCCAGCGTCAACTCCAAGCGTCAACTCCCAGCATCAACTCCCAGCGTCAACTCCAAGCGTCAACTCCCAGCATCAACTCCCAGCAACAACTCCCAGCGTCAACTCCCAGCATCAACTCCCAGCATCAACTCCCAGCAACAACTCCCAGCAATAACTCCCAGCGTCAACTCCCAGCGTCAACTCCCAGCAACAACTCCCAGCAATAACTCCAAGCGTCAACTCCCAGCATCAACTCCCAGCATCAACTCCCAGCGTCAACTCCAAGCATCAACTCCCAGCATCAACTCCCAGCATCAACTCCCAGCAACAACTCCCAGCGTCAACTCCCAGCGTCAACTCCAAGCGTCAACTCCCAGCATCAACTCCCAGCATCAACTCCCAGCAACAACTCCCAGCATCAACTCCCAGCGTCAACTCCCAGCAACAACTCCCAGCGTCAACTCCCAGCATCAACTCCCAGCATCAACTCCCAGCAACAACTCCCAGCAACAACTCCCAGCATCAACTCCCAGCGTCAACTCCCAGCAATAACACCCAGCATCAACTCCCAGCGTCAACTCCAAGCGTCAACTCCCAGCTTCAACTCCCAGCATCAACTCCAAGCGTCAACTCCCAGCGTCAACTCCCAGCATCAACTCCCAGCGTCAACTCCCAGCATCAACTCCCAGCATCAACTCCCAGCAACAACTCCCAGCGTCAACTCCAAGCGTCAACTCCCAGCAACAATTCCCAGCAATAACTCCCAGCGTCAACTCCCAGCATCAACTCCCAGCAACAACTACCAGCAACTACATGAACCTAAACACCTTTTTATATAGCTGCAGTCACAAAACAAAGCACAGCAAACAAGTTATCAGGCTTACTTCTTCCAAGTAACTGTTGTAATGTAAATATGTCCTTTAGTGAGTCTTCTGAAATAAAGATTGCAATCCAGACGTCTTTTAAGGTTTTTATTCTTTGCAAAGGGTCAGACAAACATACAGAGTGCCAAACAGTCTGCAGAGTGTAAGACAAAGAACCAGAGCAGGTGACTTTATACTGTAAGGGTATTACGCAGCTATCCAAGGGAGGAAGGGAGTCGGGACCAGCTGTCCTGAGATGAAGGCCTATCAAGGACAGTCTGATAAGAAAACTCTCTAACGAGCATCTTTCCCATGGAAAACTTCACCTAGCTGTAACATGATAAAATAATCAAATACCACGCAGTGAAACACTGGTCTGTTCTGATGAAGCATGCAGGGTGAAACAGTAAACACAGTAAAATATCAAATTTCCATCACATACTCCTCCCTTGTGATCATTCTTTGATCACTCAAGTATATACAGCATTACAAACAGTCGTCATGATTTGATCTACACCAGTTATACTGAAGAAACTAATCTGGGTCCTTCCAGCACTGGGTTCACCGAACCATCTGGAGCTGTACTGTTGGGCACAAATGTACGAGAGTAGTTATTAAACATTAGCCAAGCCGCCCAGCCTGTTTGGGTGTTTCTCACTGCTATTAGAATTTAGAATTGTTAATACTATTGAAATGGCAGCAAACATCTGTGTTGCTCCTCGTAGGCTCACACATGCCTGGATGTCTCCTTCCAGAGACAAACATGCTGCTCACTCTTAAGTTCTGAAGGTGTCACTTAAATCAGCTGTGGTGTTGCGCCTTCCTGCAGTGGCTGGCGTGTATCCACGAAGCTCTTTCAGCATCCACAACCACCACAGAACCCCCTGGCTGCAGACTGTGCAGCGGTTGTGTTGCTGGAGAGGGTAGGGCAGGGGCGATTTTAAGCGTTTTGTCCTCTAACGTTAGATTTTGGAGAAGTAAGAGAAAGGACAACCACTTAACGTACAGTTTCATATGGCTTTTCTTACATTAAATGGGTTTAATGTCCCTAAACACTGGCATTTTTCAGTTTCTAATGTTTTAATGATCTGCAACCGCGCTGGCGGACCTGTCAGCTGCAGCGGAACGCTGTTTGTGTGTCCGTCAGTCTGGACCAAACTAAAACATTTAATACTGAGACTGATATTTCGGCACAAGAGGCAACTGAATGCGCCAAATTAACCAACTGCTTCCTTGGTGAAAAAGTTCCTGTGGCAGGCGCAGATGAGGCAGCTGCAGAAGAAATAGGTGCACAATTAGTAATGCATTTATTACTTACTGAAACTATTTATATGTATATTTAGGCATAAATATTATAAACAGCAGGTGGCTTCCTAAAGTTTCTTGAAGGCCTTCAGCATAATCTGATTCATTTTATACAGTAAAACACTGTTAGTATTAAAATAACTACAAACTCTCATAAAACTCCATCTCAAAGTCCCGGGCTGAATTTCAGTATCAGTACATCCCTGGTAGCGGCATGAACACACCCGTCAACCCTCCCGGTTTGCCCGGGATTCTGCTGTATTTTTAACCTTTCTATTAAAGAAAATATTTTAAAAAACGCTTGCATATTTGAAATGTTTGCTGTGTTCCCCTCTAGTAAACCCATTTTCAGTATGTAACGTTAGAACATTAGCTGTAACAGCAGCAGCAACCAACAAAACAAGCAGAACAGCAGCGCGAGGGGACAAGTTGCCAAGATGGATGATGCAGGGCTCTACAGAGTATACAAGCACAGTGTGCGAGTAAAGACTGCAATCTACTGTAACTGTTCAGAATGAATGGTTCTGATTATTGACAAGTATTTACTCAGCATTAATAAATTAGAGGCCAATGTAGACTGTTTTTCTTGCACATGGATTTTATAAATGGAAACATTCCACAAAAATGTAACTACTATAACAGTGGGCAGTGTTGGGAAGGTCACTTTGGAAATGTAAGGTTACTGATTACAAGTTACCCTATTTATAATTTTATAGTAGCCTAGTTTGACTATTAATCAAAGTAATTTAACTTATCACATTTCAATACTTTTCTAAATTTCTAATGAATGTTTTTCCAGCTTGAGAGGCAGTTTAACTGGCAGATGGTGCTGCTGCAAATTCAGACATGAGAACCAATTAGAAGCATCAGAACATCAAACTTCACTAAACAGCTGTGGTTGGATCTGGCTTCACTTTCACTTTTTGAAAGCATTTGTTAAAAACCAGCTTGCACCAAATGTTAACTAACAAATGAAAATGCTTTGAGAAAAGGTTGATTTGCACAATAAGAAATGATGTAATGCAATATAGTTTTCCCTCCTATAAAAAAAGACGTTTCCACCATAAATTGGTAAACCCCCACACACATAGATTTCTGCATCACATATTTCATCTTAATAGTTTCATCTAAAAACCTCTTGTCTTGTTGTCATGCAACATCACGTCTCATGACCCAAATGTACCATCATTTCCCTAAATCTAAGCCCTTTCGTTCCCACCACTATAGATCACAAAGTGACGCCCTTGACTCATAATCTGTTCCTTCCTCTTACCAAATTAAAGGTCGCTCGCTGTGACCAGTTTAATGCCTTTGAGCTTTATGTGCTGCATTATGCATTCATGTGTGGGGCTCAGGGAAGATGCAGCACCTGCTGAGTGCAGCCAGAGGGCGCAGCTGGGTTTCGCAGAGAGAGCTGCAGGTCTGAGCGGGTGCTTCTCTAGTGTCTTAATTGCCTCCACGTTTCCCTCACTTGCGTCTTGTCCTTGCGTCTTAGTCCCGCCGATGCTTGGAGGGATGTAATGAAACCACGCGAGAAGAGAAAGAATGAGGAAATATGCTTTAGGAGACATGTGACATCCTTTCCTCCGAATGACAGCGACAGCAGGCACGAGCACACATAGACATCAAAAGGGGCTTCAGCACCTTTTTTCTGGGATGCTTTTTTAAAATATAAATGAATAGGCCTATACAGTATATTTATTCCTGTTTGCAACAGATTCCCTGTCAAACAAATATATTTATTGGGGGGAAAAATCTAAATAGGCTAAAGATGAGACTTTGGAGTTCCGATGCCCTCTCTGTCTCTCTGTCTCTCTGTCTCTCTCTGTGTCTCTCTGTCTCTCTGTCTCTCTCTCTGTCTCTCTGTCTCTCTCTCTCTCTCTCTGTCTCTCTCTCTCTCTCTGTCTCTCTGTCTCTCTCTCTGTCTCTCTCTGTCTCTCTGTCTCTCTCTCTCTGTCTCTCTGTCTCTCTCTGTCTCTCTGTCTCTCTCTCTGTCTCTCTCTCTCTCTCTGTCTCTCTGTCTCTCTCTCTGTCTCTCTCTGTCTCTCTGTCTCTCTCTCTCTGTCTCTCTGTCTCTCTCTCTGTCTCTCTCTGTCTCTCTGTCTCTCTGTGTCTCTCTGTCTCTCTCTCTGTCTCTCTCTCTGTCTCTCTCTCTGTCTCTCTGTCTCTCTGTCTCTCTCTCTGTCTCTCTGTCTCTCTGTCTCTCTCTCTGTCTCTCTCTGTCTCTCTCTGTCTCTGTCTCTCTCTCCCCCTCTCTCTCTCTCTCTCTCTCTCTGAGTGGATGCGTGAGTGTGGAGTGAGTGTGAGTTCGCGGAGCGAGTGAGTGTTTTTCTAAACTTTTTCTTGTTTCATGTCGGTTTAATGTGTTACTGTGTGTAGTTCTAAGGTTAGTTGTTGTTGTCAGGTGTGTGTGTTTGTTTGTTGTCGTGTTTTTTTGTGTCGGGCAGCGTTTCGCTGCTCGGCAGCATGGAGTTCTCCAGGCTGACGAGGAAACACGGACTTAAGATCTGTCCGGGTTTCCGCTGCTCCGTAGAGGAGTGTGCGTTAGCGGTGGCGGAGGTTGTCGGGGCCGGCAGCGTGAGA
>NC_060151.1:32259096-32267774 GCF_021292245.1 Micropterus dolomieu
AAAAAAAAAAAAAAAAGGAGTTTTATTATAAGAGTACAAATGGTTTTATGGTGATGGTTACTTTGTTCATAATTTTGAAGTAAAAATGTATAAATACCTTTATTTATACATTTTTACTTCAAAATTGTTAAACCTCTCTCTGTCTCTCTCTCTCTCTCTCTCTCTGTCTCTCTCTCCCTCTCTCTCTCTCTGTCTCTCTCTCTCTGTCTCTCTCTCTCTGTCTCTCCCTCTCTCTCTCTCTCCCTCTCTCTCTCTGTCTCTCTCTCTCTGTCTCTCTCTCTCTGTCTCTCTCTCTCTGTCTCTCTCTCTCTCTCTCTCTCTCTCTCTCTCTCTCTGTCTCTCTCTCTCTCTCTCTCTCTCTCTCTCTGTCTCTCTCTCTCTGTCTCTCTCTGAGGGTTTTTTGGACAATCTGTACAAGTAAAGGATTTCTTCCCAGACATCGCAAAGTTTATAAAAACAGTTGGTACACTGCAGACAAACCCCGCTACAGACTTAAAAAACATGTCACCTCCCTCAGAAAGGGTTTACAACTTGGCACTGGGAAAAAAGTCAAGAGGAAAAAAACTACCTCATTAAAATGTGGTACGGTGGTCTGTGTATGATCTTTGTTTCCACTCTTCTCTCTGTCTCATTCATGCAACTTTTCAGTTTGGGTTCTGGTTATAAAATCACAGAACAAAACAGGCTAGATGTTGCTTTCTTACAGGAAACACCCAGTGACTCTGACAATGAGGTAGATTGGGGGATTGAATGGAAAGGGTAAAGTATTTTTTAGTCATGGAACTAATTTTAGAACAGGTGTGGTTATTTTATTCTCTCATCGTTTACAGGTAAATATTTTATCTATACAGGAAATAGTGAAGGGCAGGGCACTGATGGTGAGGGCTGAGATTTTGTTTTATTAATATCTATTCACCGAATCAGGGCACAGAACGGGTAGATTTCTTTAACTTTCTGAGGGTCGCATTTGGAAATCAGGACACTAGAGAGCATCTTGCAGTAGCAGGCAACAACGCTATCCTCAGCGTAAGACAATACACACGGGTTCAGGTTTCAAGCCACAGTGTGAGGGCAGCGACACTTGATAGAATCTATGTCTCAAAAACTATCACATCTAGGTTAGCATAAAGCCTCATCACACCTGTTTCACTGATCATCACGTGGCCACCATGCAGTTTCCTCCCCAGTTAAAAGGAACAACTCTTTTAGGCATTTCAACGTAAAACTTCTGCAGGACAGATTGTTTTGTGAGACTTTTAAGAATTTTTGGAGCCACTGGCGTGGAGAGAAGGCAGGGTTTGAGTCACTTAGTCAGTGGTGGAAAGTGGGAAAGGCCCAGCACATTCTGCAAATCAAACCCTGTCCACAATACAAGCTCTAGAAATAGAAATACAACAGTTAGAGAATCTAATAGTATATAGCAACAATCCAGACAAGAGAAAACTATTACAGGAAAAGCCAAGAAAATGCCTCCGTCTCCCTAATGGCGGCCTAACAACTGATCCCGCTGAGATGAGGAAAGAAGCAGTGACTTTTTACACGGATCTTTTCAAGGCAGAGGTTTGCGATGGAGATGCCACTGCACAACTTCTCCTGGACTCTGTTTTAACACCGGAGGAACTCACCACTGCAGTGGGACATCTGACATCAGGCAAGGCACCCGGTGTGGACGGACTCCCTGCAGAGCTCTACAGGCAGTTCTGGAGCCACCTGTGGGAGGACCCGAGAGACGTCCTGCTGGAGTGTGTCGGCAAAGGATCGCTGCCGACATCTGCTGCCGGTCAGCCCTGATAGTGAGCCAGATGATCAGGTGAAGTCTGCTCGTGGCCATGGTGATATGGACTGTGAACCTGTGAACCTGACTGATAGCTTCTCTATAGCAGACAGCTACTCTCAGAGTGTTGACTTGTATTCTCTGGAGGAGATTAATGGCTTCCTGGATGACACTTTTGGGGAAAAAAAGCAAAGGAAAACTCTTAAAACGACAAAGAATAAAATGTCAAAGAAAATGAAACTTTCAAATTAAAGTACCATGATCATACAACACTGGGTGTTTCATCTCTGCTGGTTTTCCCTGTTGGCCTGTCTCTCTTCTCCGTACATGCAGGGTCTAAGGGTGGCCTCATTAAACATAAATGGGGGTAGAGATGGAAAAAAGAGAGCTTTAATAACAGAAGTAATCTCACAGAAAAGACTAGATGTAGTGTTTTTACAAGAAACACACAACGATAACACAAATGAAATAGATTGGGGCTTATGGTGGGGAGGGCAGCATGTCCTTAGCCATGGGACAAATTTAAGTGCAGGAGTCGACATTTTGTTTTCCTCTCAGTTAAATGTAAATGTTACATCCAGCACAGAGGTGGTGATGGGCAGAGTCCTTATGGTGAGAGCTGAAGTAGAGGGCTTCACCAAATGCACCAAATCAAGGCTCTGAGTGGGAAGAGATTTTTAAAGTAATAAAAGAAGAATTAAATAATATTCTTACAGGAAAGTTTATTGTATTGGGTGGTGACTGGAACTGCTGCACTGACTTTATGTTAGATAGGACTGGAGAGGAGCCACATATTCAGTCTTGCTCTGTTCTGTCTCATGTATTAAGAAAAACTGATGTGGTTGATGTGTGGAGGATGAAACACCCTTCAGATAGGCAGTACACTTGGATCAAAATATCAGATGGTAGAGTAGGTGCTGCTACACTAGACAGGTTTTATGTACCTGCTTCCTTTACTGCCAGAGTTTTTAACTGTCAGATCTTCCCAGTAGTTTTTACAGACCATCATTTAGTCTTAATGGAGCTGATTCTTTCTCCCACTGGAAAACTAAAATCCTTTCGGCGTTTTAAGGTTCAATTATTACATGATCTTAATTTTTGTGAAAATTTCAAATTGTTTTGGGCTTACTGGAGATCTGAGAAAGATGATTTTCTTTCTACGATCTAAAAAACAAGAGCTTAACTCCTTCCTGCTGGAGAGAGCCAAAGGGGCTTTAGTCCGATCACACTTCACCAGACTACAGGACATAGATGCACCAACCACTTTCTTCTTTATTTTAGAGAAGTCAGTTGCTTCTAAAAAACAGATGGTGTGTCTCCGCCTCCCTGATGGGAAGGTGACCACAGACCCAACGGAGATGAGGAAGCATGCAGTGGACTTTTATACAGACTTGTTCAGGGCAGACGGCTGTGATGTGGACTGTGGAGCTTCACCAGGGGCTTCCTCAGCTGGGTCCAGGAGATCAGGAGGCTCTGGGTTTGGATATAACTCTTGATGAACTGACTGCTGCTGTGTCTCAGATGGCGTCTGGCAAGGCTCCAGGAATAGATGGTTTATCATCAGACTTTTTTAAACACTTCTGGACCATCATGGGACAGGACCTTATGGACGTTTTTAAAGAGCGTTTTAAAAAAGAGACACTTCCAGCATCCTGTAGGCGTGCAGTTCTGTCTCTTCTGCCTAAGAAAGGAGATTTAGCCCTTTTAAAGAACTGGAGACCAGTAGCTCTTTAATGCACGAACTATAAGATTCTCTCCAAGGCCTTATCAAATAGATTGAAAACTGTTATTGACCTTTTAATTGGTGCAGATCAATCATAATGTGTACCGGACAGGTCCATGTTTGATAATTTATTCTTATTGAGAGATGTGTTTGATATTTGCAAAGTATATAACATCAATGTTGGTATCATATCTACTGACCAGGAGAAGGCTTTCAACCGTGTGGATCATGATTTTCTTTTTTCTACCTTACAGGCTTTTGGTGTTGGGGAGGGTTTTCTGTCTTGGGCAAAGCTGCTGTACCGTAATGCTTGTTGTGTGGTGAAGGTGGGAGGTGGGTTGAGTGTTCCTGTGCCAGTTAGGAGAGGGATCAGGCAAGGCTGCCCCATCTCAGGCCAGCTATAGAGCATTGCTATTAAGTCTCTCCTCTGCAGGTTGAGGAGCAGACTGAGGGGTCTCTCACTGCCAGAGCTGGCTCAGATGCCCCAGTTGTTGTATCAGCATATGCTGATGATGTAAATGTATTTATTTGCAATCAGGGAGACATTCAAGAGGTTGAAGAAAGCCTGGCCTTGTATGGAAAAGCTTCCTCTGCCAAGGTGAACTGGGGAAAAAGTGAAGCTTGTTTAGTGGGGGAGTGGCAGGTGGGGAGCACTCCTGGTCTTCCTGGGAACCTTAGGTGGGGAAAAAGGGGTCTAAAAAGCCTAGGAGTTTTTTAGGGAGTGAGGACTTTCAGAGGCTGGAAAAGGTAGAAGCCAGGTTTTCTAAATGAAAATGGTTGCTACCTCACCTGTCCTATAGGGGAAGAGCTCTGATAGTGAATAACCTGGTCGCATCATCTCTGTGGCACAAGTTCATCGTGTTGGTACCGGCAAAATGTTGACAACATACAGCCAGAGTGAACACAGCCTGGCCATAGAAAAGGGTCGCCACAGACAGAGCTGGCTACCACAAGGGAGAGACTCTGCTGCCAGCGTAACACAGAACAGGTAGAGACAGAAGAAAGGTAGAATCGAAATCTGTGGGTGAGGCCAGTCACGGTCTGTCGAAGTCCGTGCGTGAGGCCGGTCTGTCAAAGTCCGTGCGTGAGGCCAGTCTGTCGAAGTCCATCCTTGCGGCCGGTCTGTCGAAGTCCGTGCTTGAGGCCGGTCTGTCGAAGTCCGTGCTTGAGGCCGGTCTGTCGAAGTCCGTGCTTGAGGCCGGTCTGTCGAAGTCCGTGCTTGAGGCCGGTCTGTCGAAGTCTGTGCGTGAGACCAGTCATGGTCTGTCGAAGTCCGTGCGTGAGGCCAGTCATGGTCTGTCGAAGTCCGTGCGTGAGGCCAGTCATGGTCTGTCGAAGTCCGTGCTTGAGGCCGGTCTGTCGAAGTCCGTGCGTGAGGCCAGTCATGTCGAAGTCTGTGCGTGAGACCAGTCATGGTCTGTCGAAGTCCGTGCGTGAGGCCAGTCATGGTCTGTCGAAGTCCGTGCGTGAGGCCGGTCTGTCGAAGTCCGTGCGTGAGGCCAGTCACGGTCTGTCGAAGTCCGTGCTTGAGGCCGGTCTGTCGAAGTCCGTGCTTGAGGCCGGTCTGTCGAAGTCTGTGCGTGAGGCCAGTCATGGTCTGTCGAAGTCCGTGCGTGAGGCCAGTCACGGTCTGTCGAAGTCTGTGCGTGAGGCCAGTCATGGTCTGTCGAAGTCCGTGCGTGAGGCCAGTCATGGTCTGTCGAAGTCCGTGCCTGAGGCCGGTCTGTCGAAGTCCGTGCTTGAGGCCGGTCTGTCGAAGTCTGTGCGTGAGGCCAGTCACGGTCTGTCGAAGTCCGTGCGTGAGGCCAGTCACGGTCTGTCGAAGTCCGTGCGTGAGGCCGGTCTGTCGAAGTCCTTGCGTGAGGCCAGTCACGGTCTGTCGAAGTCCGTGCTTGAGGCCGGTTTGTCGTTGGTCCGTGCGTTAGGCCGGTCTGTCCTCGAGCAGATATTAAAGAAAGACGTCATCGGAAAAATGTACTACAGGCATTTTTTTAATTGCTAACTTGCATCGGTCCAAACTCCTCACAAAGTCTGAGAAACAGAAGTGTAAATCTGGAAATGTGCTAGTATTTCAACAGACTTGCTTCAGGGGGTTTGTGGATGAGTTACAGGCTGTTTATTGTGCCTCAGCACCTTTGTTGCTGCACGAACACAGAGAAACTTTCTGCAGTACTGACTGACTGAAAACATATAATTCTTTTTCTGTAATGACATACTGATTTATGTGAAAAATCATTCAAACTTGAGGTATGAGGGTGGTAATAGTGGTCTGTACTCAGGGTATGGGTTGTACTCAGGGACAGGATGATCACGGTATGGGGAGCTTCTCAAGATTGATGAGGGGGCACTTTGGGTATAGGCTTGTTGTAAGGGTTCTGGGGTTTACTTGAAGTATGAAGGGGTTCCGAGGGTTTTGGGATGACCATTAATATGATGACAATTAGCCTTCAGTTGAGCAGAAGACTGGATGGGAAGATGTCCGACCTTCAGGTACTCGGGCAGACTGGAGGTCTTTGGTCAGCAGGGGTGAGTACCCATACACCACATATTCACCTGATATTTCATCTGAAGAATCTTTATAGCTAAATAAATAATCTTTCAGTAATGGTTAACGTGTAACTTCCTCACACCGTCTGCAGTTCTGATGTTGAGTAACTGCCTGACAGACAATCAGAGGGAGATAAACACTTTCACCCTGCTGACTTTAACAAGAATCATGTCCATATTTGGTAGAAATGTTGGGAAGTGGTATATTAGTTAGCGTTTGTCACAGCTTGGCTGTTGGGTAACATCCTGAGAGGACAGATGCTGTGATGGAGATCAGCACTGTCATCACCTCCCACTGCTCACGTCACATCAACATGTCAAGATCAGAATTATTTAAAGAATCTCTAAATACTGAAATTTCTGTCCCGTCACACACCTGGAGTTTCCGTTTGAGCACTTAGGCTCAGTGTATGAATGTGTGTGACTGGTGAATGCAGATGTAGTGTAAAAGCGCTTTGAGTGGTCAAAAAGACTAGAAAGGCGCTATACAAGTACAGAGCATTTACATTTACATTTCAGCTCTTAGTGTTTGTATGTGGGTGTTTTTAATGGGAATGTGGATTTTTCAGATCAATTTGAGAAGTACCTCTGATCTCGTTCCAGATTTTATTGTGTGCCATGCAATGCAGGGACCTGGTCTTGGTCTTGACTCAGTCTCGCCCTCCCTTGGTCTTGGTCTCGACTGCTCTCAGCCCCTAAAAGTCTTGGTCTGGTCTCGATAAACTCTGGTCTTGGTCTTGACTTGGTCTCGGTTAGGGGGGTCTTGACTACAACACTAGTACAGACCTCTTCCTGCTTCATCTAAGACAGCTGTTTTCATAATGTTGTTCTTAGTTTTAATCTCCAACACACAGTCATCCCAAACACTCTGAAACACATCCTACAGCTACCTGAACCACGTGGACATTATCCTGTTTCTTTACCCCAAACCTGGTCCTGGAGTCAGTTCCAGCAGCAGCAGGTGTTGGAAGGTTTGAATTCCACCTGATATCTCATCTGAAGAATTTTTATAGTTAAATAAATAATCTTTCAGTAATGTCTAACATGTAACTTCCTCACACCGTCTGCAGGTCTGATGCTGAGTAACTTCCTCACACTGTCTGCTGGTCTGATGCTGAGTAACTGCCTGACGGACGATCAGAGGGAGATAAAGACTTTCACGCTGCTGACTTTAACAGGAACCATGTCCACATTTAGTATAAATGTATATTAATAAGCCTTTGTCATAGCTTGGCTGTTGGGTAACATCCTGAGAGGACAGATGCTGTGATGGAGATCAGCACTGTCATCACCTCCCACTGCTCACACTTTATTTCAACATGTCAAGATCAGAATTATTTAAAGAATCTCTGAATACTGAAATTTCTGTCCCGTCACACACCTGGAATGAACCTTCAGTTTTATTAACTCTACAAACCAGAGTGAAGTAACCCCGAGCAGATATTAAAGAAAGACGTCTTCAACATGCATCAGTTAAAACTGAAGTCTGCTTCAGTTGTTGCTCCACCACGTGCAGAATTCTTTATATCTACAGCACATTTTTCAAATACAAACACCATGTGTCCAAACTGTTAAACACGCATTCAGAACCGAATGATGGCACACGTCCGGCAACATTAATAAATTATATATTTATATATAATATATTTTCATCCTTGCAAGGTAAAAAAAGCTATATTTTAATACAATAATGAAGATTATAAACAACTGATTATCTTCTAATACACCTAGAATGTAACTGTAAATGTGATGAAACTAAAATACAACCGTTATCATACAATATTTATAAAATATACCAAGTGAATGTCCATATTTTGGCAATATTTACTGTTTAAATGTTGAGATATCTGTAAAACACCATTTCTGTCCATACAACCAAGTGCCAAATGACATAACATTGAAATATTGAATATTATTATAATAATCTTTATTTGTAGAGCACTTTACACTTGTTAAAGCAAGTGAGCAAAATCATCACTTCCCAGGAAACTCAACAAACGTAACCTATTGGCCTCAGGTGAAGATACCAACGATGGTCGTTCAGTCTCGGCCACAGGTAGTCCTAACGACCGTAACGACTGTCG
This sequence comes from Micropterus dolomieu, assembly GCF_021292245.1. NCBI lineage: Eukaryota > Metazoa > Chordata > Actinopteri > Centrarchiformes > Centrarchidae > Micropterus > Micropterus dolomieu. The sequence continues at coordinate 32,267,225 of NC_060151.1, forward strand.
TCACAGCAACAAGGAACACTAACGAACCAGCGGTATCGATGACCCGGGATAACGACCCCACTGAGGTTAAATAGCCGAGTTTCCCTGCCAGTCAGTCAGAACTGAAGAAGTCCTTTGGATGAGGGACGAAACGTCTTCCAGTATCTTCAACCAAGTCCAGTTGCCCTTGATTTTAACCTTCGTTGGATAGCAGATGGCAGTATTTGATTTGCCATCTGCTGGGACCCGATGACCAGGATTTCTGTTTTGTCTGAGTTCAGCTGGAGGAAATTATTTGACATAAATTTTTTAACTTCACAAAGGCAGTTGTTAAGTGAACTCAGCATTCCAGGGTCTGTGGATCTGACGGGCAAGTATATTTGTGTGTCATCAGCATAAATATGAAAAGAAATGCCATGTTTATGGATAATATGTCCAAGGGGAAGCAGATACAAGGAAAACAAAATGGGTCCTAAGACCGACCCCTGAGGCACACCATATTTAACTGGACAGAATGAAGAGACATAGTTGTTTACAGACACACAAAACTTCCTATTTGACAGGTAGGATG
>NC_060151.1:32267874-32272253 GCF_021292245.1 Micropterus dolomieu
TGGAGGAAATTATTTGACATAAATTTTTTAACTTCACAAAGGCAGTTGTTAAGTGAACTCAGCATTCCAGGGTCTGTGGATCTGACGGGCAAGTATATTTGTGTGTCATCAGCATAAATATGAAAAGAAATGCCATGTTTATGGATAATATGTCCAAGGGGAAGCAGATACAAGGAAAACAAAATGGGTCCTAAGACCGACCCCTGAGGCACACCATATTTAACTGGACAGAATGAAGAGACATAGTTGTTTACAGACACACAAAACTTCCTATTTGACAGGTAGGATGAAAACCATTCTAGGGCAGTACCAGAGATCCCCACCCAGTGCCTCAGTCTGTCTAACATGATGTTGTGATCAATGGTGTCAAAAGCAGCGCTAAGGTCCAGGAGTAACAGGACTGAGCACATACCTTCATCAGCAGACATTAAAAGGTCATTGGTGACTTTAAGCAGGGCAGTCTCAGTGCTGTGGCACTTCCTGAAACCAGACTGAAACTTTTCAAATATTTAGTTATTTTCCAGTACAGTGAGCAGCTGTTTGGACACAATTCTTTCTAGAATCTTTGCAATAAAGGTTTCAGTTTTGAAAACTAAAATTATGTGGGAGGGAGGGATCTAAACCAGGTTTCTTTAAAAGTGGGTTCACACAAGCTGTTTTAAAATGATCAGGGACACAACCAGTAGATAGGGAGCTGTTGAAAACAGAGATCAAAAGGGGCCCAACAGAATCCATTACTTTCAGTAAAAACTTTGTAGGTCTTACATCAAGTGGGCTGGACGACACTCATTTGTGATACTGATTAAAACAGTGAATAAATTCATCCACATTCCTGTGACCAAAAGCCCACCTGTGCCTTACAGGCCTGTAGCTTGATCCCACAGTGATGTGGGATATGTTGGTGTTGGTATGTGGCATCAATCAATCCGGATTGAGCAGACCTTTCATTTGATACCCTGGATGTCTACGAGACCGTGAAAAAGACTGTGTGTTTTAAAGTGGCACTTCTTGTGCTCTGCAGAAAAAGACGAGAGACGACAGACACAGCTCCCAGGTATTGCACAATAATCAAGATGGCGCCCAGATAAATTTTTTAACAATTCGGCTGATTTTTGGACTGAAAACGGCAAAAATCGCAAAATTAAGTCAGCGGTTTTGACAATCGCATGCTGCCCCTGGTACCGGGGGCGTCTGTGTTCAACTTAAAGAATCTGTAAATACTAAAATCTCTATGTCCTGTCACACACCTGGAATGAACTTTCGGTTTTATTATCTGTTTCTTGTGTATTACAGTTTTTTTTTTTGTTTTTCTTTTGCTAACCTAATCAGCCCAAACTCCTCACAAAGTCAGAGAAGCCGAAGTGTAAAGCTGGAAATGTGCTTGTTTTTCAGCAGATCTGGTTCAGGGGGTTGGTACATGAGTTACAGGCTGCGTTTCTGTGGAAACAATGCAGAGAAACTGGACTGCAGCACTGACTGGAAACTTTGGGATCTTTGGGAATAACATCGTGTTGATTGAACATGATGATATATGGCCACTGATGGAACCTGAGACACTGAAAGAAAAAACTCTGAATGTTTCCCAACTCTTTAACTATCAGACAATCAGCAGAGATAAACCTGTTGTAATTTTAATGTATTCAGCAGCTTACTCACAGACACCATGTCCATATTTGGTCACTGCTGAGCCTCAGAAATGTGCAGCTTCATGGTTTGCATGAGGAAACGTGCGAGTATAGGTAGTGCTGGTTTGTGGAAGCTGCTGGAGACTCTGCAGACATCAGCCTCACAGACACAGGTAAGTCTTCTTCCTCTTCTTCTAAAAAAGAAGAATACAAATTCCAAGGATGTGTTTCGATTATGTCAGGAACCGTTCATCCAATCGACTTCAAACATGTCGGGCGCGTTGCTGTGGACCCAAGAGAGTGCTCTGTCGCGTTTGGTGCAATTTGAACACACAATGCGTTAAGAATGGGGAAAAAATACAGTAAAGAACTGCGCTGAGCGGAGCACTGCTGCAGCGTTACTGCGGTCCTACTCGGCTCTGCAACAGCAAAAACGAAGGCATCACGATGACTTGGTCTCTCTTTTGGCCACAATAACCTTGATGGTTGTGAGTTCTTCAACAGAAATAGGCTTGGTAGAGCAGGTGGAGGAGTGTGTCTGTGTGTAGATTCAGGACAACTCATTATTGAAGATGGTCTCTCAGATTCATTGAGATAATGAGAACAACAGTATAGTATATTTATTTATCAGCCTCTAGACTCTGACTTTGACACTTTCAAAACTAAATTGGATGAACTTTTACATCTCTAAATAAAAATAGTGTTGTTCTCGGGACGTTAACATCGATATTTCTAATATGATTTCATTGACACTCTTCATCTTTTTCCCCACCATAGACACAAAAACTAGAGTAACGGAATCCAGCAGGTCAATTATTAACAGCACATGTATGGATTCACTTTCAGACATTACCGATCATTTTGTTTCTAGTGTACTTCCCATTGATCTAGGTAAAAACATTGATTCACGTCCGAAAACAAAAGTTTAAATTTTGATGGGAAAACATTAAAAGAACTCTGGAAAAATCTGAAAGCCAAAACCTTGGTTTCAGTCTGCAAAGATCCAGACACTGCGTTCAATGTTCTAATTGATGAAATAAATGAGTCCATTGATCGCACCATGCCTGAACAGAACATTAAAAGTGGCGCTGCAACTCACTGAACTTTGTGCTGACAAATGAGTGCTGCTAACCCTGGAGTGCAGACTGCAACGGGAACTCTGTACAATGTTAAAATCAAGAAAGTCCCTCGTTTTAAGTATCGTACCCCAGCCAATGTTTAGCTAGCTGTACTATCAGAGTGGTTTGAAATTAAAAAAATGCATCACATGTTGAGTCCCAAACAGCCGCCTACCTCCTTTACTGGCCTGGTGTGGGAACACGTTCTGACAAACGCCTGCTAGATTCTCCACGATTCAATAGTTCATTTCATTCAAAGGAAACAACGAGCCCTAAAGTCTGATTTACCGGTGTAACCTGCCCGGTACAAGAGAGGAAAACTCCCGTTACCTTTGAAGCCTTGTTAAGTCCGAATGTGTCCGTTCCTGATTATTTATCTTCCTTTGGTCTGTGAGGGGCCTCCGATCAAAAGAATCAAAACAGCTTTTCATAAAAAGTAGCGAATCCTGTCGTGTGAAGTCCGTCGCTCCCTGTCTGCTAACTTCTCTCATCCTGCAGCCTGTTGTTGTTGTTGTTTTCGTGGTGACTTCAAAATAAAGGAGCTAGATCTACTGAATGACGTGTATTTGATATTATTTGATCATTTTTATACAAGTATTCATAGTAGTTTCAGTTTTGTGCAAAATGTCCCAAATATAGGCAGTGTCAATTCAGTGATCTTAGCAAAACAAAGCACGAGTCAAACAACTGAATCTGCAACAGTTTAGATGCTAAACAAAATACAGCAACGTTACAACGTTTATCTGTAGAGCCCTATCATACACAATGCAGCTCAAAGCACTTCCAACAAAAAGAGGTGATAAACAGGAAGCAGGAAATGACCACCAGAGCAAGACTGACCTCGGCGTGTTGTACAAAACCTCGTACGGACAGAAGGTAGTTACAGTTTTTATCAATAGCTGAAACACAACGAATGCCTCCGTATTTCATTTACATCACATTTGTATTCCTTCATGTAAGAAACCAAACAACAACAAGGAAACATCCTGCAGCTGCCTGGCTCCTCCTTCAGCTCCTCCTCCTCCACTTTCTCCTCCTACTCCACTTTCTCCTCCTCCTCCATCTGCTCTTTCTCCTCCTCCTCCTCCTCCACTTTCTCCTCCTCCTCCACTTTCTCCTCCTCCTCCATCTGCTCTTTCTCCTCCTCCTCCTCCACTTTCTCCTCCTACTCCACTTTCTCCTCCTACTCCACTTTCTCCTCCTCCTCCACTTTCTCCTCCTACTCCACTTTCTCCTCCTCCTCCACTTTCTCCTCCTCCTCCACTTTCTCCTCCTCCTCCATCTGCTCTTTCTCCTCCTCCTCCTCCACTTTCTCCTCCTCCTCCTCCACTTTCTCCTCCTCCTCCTCCACTTTCTCCTCCTCCTCCATCTCCACTTTCTCCTCCTCCTCCACTTTCTCCTCCTCCTCCACTTTCTCCTCCTCCTCCATCTGCTCTTTCTCCTCCTCCTCCTCCACTTTCTCCTCCTACTCCACTTTCTCCTCCTCCTCCACTTTCTCCTCCTCCTCCATCTGCTCTTTCTCCTCCTCCTACTCCACTTTCTCCTCCTCCTCCACTTTCTCCTCCTCCTCCATCTCCTCTTTCTCCTCCTCCTCCTCCACTTTCTCCTCCTCCTCCATCTCCTCTTTCTCCTCCTC
>NC_060151.1:32272353-32284009 GCF_021292245.1 Micropterus dolomieu
TTCTCCTCCTCCTCCTCCCCCACTTTCTCCTCCTCCTCCTCCACTTTCTCCTCCTACTCCTCCCCCACTTTCTCCTCCTCCACTTTCTCCTCCTCCCCCACTTTCTCCTCTTCCTCCTCCACTTTCTCCTCCTACTCCACTTTCTCCTCCTCCCCAACTTTCTCCTCCTCCTCCTCCACTTTCTCCTCCTCCTCCCCCACTTTCTCCTCCTCCACTTTCTCCTCCTCCTCCTCCTCCTCCTCCTCCTCCTCTTTATGAAACAGAAAACCCAGAGTTTCCCTCATCTCAGGCTGAACATACTCAGAATTTTCACAAATCCCGCACTGTAAGATGTTTATTGTCAAACAGCAACTTACTTTCAACAATTATCCAGTAGTTGCTGTATTTCATTCTACGGTAAAATCCCTGTAAAACAACAGTAGTATTTAGCATACCATAAAATAAAGTACAGTATATGTACTGTTATTTTGAAGTACAGTCTTATACTGTTATTTCTTGGCATACTGTTTGCAGTAATAAACTATTATGTATTTACTGTTTTTTTACACTACTGTATAACCAATAAAATACGGTTATTTAGCTGTTGATGTAAAACAAGAAAAAGGACATTTGAAGACTTAACTGCACAAAAAGCAGATCGTTTATTGCACAAGTTGAACAATAAAGTCATAATAACACATATAAAGAGATCTGTTAGTCTAACACTGTTGTAGGCAGTCGGTAATCAATGGTTCTCTGAAAATATTTCCCTATAACTAGACACAGAGACTAGAAAAGCCAGGCTGAAGATAAGAAAATACTGATAGGGATTTTTTTCCATCCAACTAGAAAAAAAAATGGGTCATCAACCAATTTGCCCACATGCTAAACATAACCTTCTCCATAAAGATCATCAGAATAAATGACAAGTAACAACTAATCAAAACTCCAGAAAATTGGCTGAGCTTTCAACCAAGCCACAGTTATCCTGTCAGGACACATTGCAACACACAAAAGAATCTTCACGAAACAATTTCTCACTGTAGGTGTTCTGGGTGGGGATGTCAGCATTGGAGAAGTAATGGTGGTGAAGTTAGACAGGTGAGGAGGGTGGAGGTGGTGACGGCAGTTGTGATTGTCCTGCAAAAAAATTAACAACAACACAACAAATCAATCACTGGGACAGAAATTCATCTAAAATGCCGAACTCACATTATCTAAACACCTTTGAGTGAATCTATGAAGGCTGCTCTGCACTCTGATTACACAAGACAATCAAAACCTTTGAATGTGACTCCATCAGAATACTCAGACACAGTATGGGACATGTACATGACTTCTGTGACTGCTGTGTTAAGTCTTTTTTTATTCAAGGAAAAATATAATCATCACCCTCCTATCTATAAGTTAGAGTACAGATACTGTAGGTGTATTTTCAGACTTTTTCCTATCCAGTTTTACTATGGGAGACGATGGAAAAATTGGACACTTACTCTCTCATTTCTTGTGACAGGAGGATCAAGGCACACAATTTTGGTGATATTCACAATTATTCTCAAATACTTTCTGAAGATAGATAATAAATTAAATGTTCTTAGACCATCATAACTTAAACTCATAATATAGGTCTGTTTTACTCAAACATTACCAACAAGCTGCAATCATTTTATCTATTTAAGCTCCATATGCTCTCATGTAAAATCTGTCTGTTAGTGGGCCATGGTAACGTTATGTTAGTTAGGAATAATGGACTCACAGTTTTACAGGTTGGAATCCTGAACATGGTCTTGGTCCCACCAAATGGCTAGGCTCCGGCCTTGTGGAAATAAGAGAACAGAAAAGCCAGTTAAAGTAAAAATCAAGAAGACTATGAACATAAATTCACTTTAATGTTAACTTACAAACACCCAAGGTCAGACTCACAGCGCCATTAAATAACACAGAAAGAAATAATTCTGGCCTTCAGCCTAAATATAAAATGTGCAAATCAAGCTTTTTGTTTAAGCTATTAACGTTAATTTAATCAGCTTTTAACTTACTGACAGGCTAACAGGACAGCTTTGCTATACCAACGTTAGCTAGCTAGCTAACGTTAGCTGCGGCTATTTACCAGATACAGAACATCAAAGCCACGGGCAGTTCTTCTAGACTAACGTTAACGTTATATTAGTGCACTTTTTGTTTCTTTCACCACTCAGCAGATATTTATGATGAAGCAGCTTCCAGGTCAGCAGACAGACGGACGATCCCTCAGAACAGGCTCTAGCAAATGTGCTGCACCATCCGCACTGAGAGCTACAACCGAAGAGTCTGTGTAAAACGTCACACAGAATATAAGCGCCAACTTAATGCATCCAGTCCGGAAGGCTCTTCTGTGTGTAACGGCCCTCGGTGGATTTAAGCAAGATGCAGAGAGTCTCGACTGATGTCTTTACGGTTTCTTTATTTCTTTCTCCGTATACCGTAGTGCACCATGAAAACTATAAAAATAGATATAAACACAAGTACTTTTATACACATTACCTTAAAATCAAACATACTAAAATAATAAACCTAATTAAATACACAAATTAAACAACAGTCATTTTGTACCTATACACCACAGAATAACCTCTAAATCACACACTGGATTAATATATCAAAGCTAAATGGTTCTTTGTCAATACATAGCTAAACTACTTACAACAACTTACAACAATAAATGTGAACATTTCACTCCCGCAACACCCAACATTCACACCTCGTTCCGCTTCGCGTTGAACCAAAACCTGTCATTTTCCTTTATTACTTGTCTATAAGTTTACTACCGTGCTTCCCGTCTGCTTGCTATTCTTTTGTTTGTGGATTTGCGACCGCTGTAATCTGGTAAGCACGGGGTTTAGCTACACTTTGCTGGAGTTAATTTTAATTTGCTGGAATTCATTTTTAATTTTGCTGGAGTTAACTATACTGCCCACTGGTGGACGCCACTGGTACCTGCATGGAGTGACGTGTTCATGTATACACCATAATCCCAATAAACATCTTTTATAAATACAAGAAATACATTCACACTCATTGAAATCAAGACCTTTTAAATGACTCCAAGTGGACAGTTACACATAGCTATTAAAGGCCTTACAAATGCAGGGAATTGCAAAATATCTTACAGGAAAACATCCTTCAGCCACATTTTCTTTTCAATCAAGGGAGCTAAGATCTGGAATGAGCTGTCTAATGAGCTAAAAACAGAACAAATTCATCAACAATTTAAAATTAAACTTAAGACTTTTTAAAAAGATAATCAGTCATGTAGTCATGTGTAAGGATGGAGGGGGTATACATCCATGTGCTCAATAGTTTTATTGTTAATATGTTTAATGTTTGTTGTATATTTGTAATGTTAAAATCCCTTCTAGGGACAAGTATTGGAAATTAGCAGTAACTATAAATGCTGTGGAAAAAAAAATACTATCTAATAACATAATCATCTGTTATAATAGAATTCAAATCACTTTGCGCATATTTGAATAGGTTAACTCTTTGTGGAAGACGTTCTGTGGTAAGCACGATATGAGAAGCTTATTTCACTTAAGACTGTGTCCAGAGGGAAAGAAGGCTCTGTTTGCTTCTGGCTTCAGAGGCCTAGACGTCGATTTAAGTTGCGGACACAAGGTGAATGTACTCCAAAGTCATCAAATCGCCAACCACAAAAATAAGAAGTGGGGACACTTTTGATGCAGTAGCAGTGTTTATTGAATGTATGTGTTTATTGTTTAATGCTATGATATTAACAGCAGTGAAGGTTTTATTTCATAAATATTGTTTATTTATTATCCTATCTGTACTGCTTTACTTAAAAAAAGACATAAATTATATCACCATATATATGATGGAATATCATTAAAGGTCCAGTGTGTAAGTTTTAGTGGCATCTAGTGGTGAGGATTGCGAATTGCAACCAACGGCTCACTGTGCATTCACGTGCTCCTCGGATGGTCCGATTTCCCATTAATTCTAATGGCCTAATTCAACATTCATAAATGTAAATTCAGCAGTAAAACTTTGTACCTTTTACCAATGAGGTTGTACATTATATCAATTTTAATTCTACATCCAACAACAAAAAGGCTGTGAAAACTGTCAACAGATGATCCCCAGGCAAAGTTTTATTATTTGTGACTTCTTATATATTTGTGTTATGTTCTGTATACTTCTTTATGTCCCATGTATACTTTTTTCCCTCTTTTTGCAATAAAGACCGTTTGGGCTACTGTAGAAACATGGCGGTGCAACATGGGTCCTTCTATGTAAGAGGAGTTGTAGATAGAAATGTCTCAGTCTAAGGTAATAAAAACAGGTTTATACACCACTGAAAACATAGTTATGAAACTTATATTGCATTTCTGTTAATAGATCCACAGAAATATTACACACTGAACCTTAAACTGTTTCATATTAACAACAATGAATGATCATCAAGTTTTATTTTGTAGCCAGTAGTCAATTTTTATTTCATTAAACTTAAAATAGTTTATTGCAGAGACCATAAAACAACTGCAACTAAACAACTATAAAAATAAGCTAAAAACAGAATCAATGCTAATAAGAGTATAAACGACCAATAGTACTAAAAACAAAATGTGAGAGGAGAGTTTCATTTCTTTGTGGAAAACTATTGGTAAAAAGTGGCAGTCTATAGTTCTACAGTGTGGATCATATACAAGGGGCTATGAATAAACACACAACAATATAACTAAATGAAACCCTAATCACACTTAAAAGTACATGCAATGTTATAAAAATTAGCCATCTATTATACGTCACCACCTCTGGACCAAAATAACCCGAACCACTATCAGGTCTCTATAGTTACAAATGTTACGTCAATAGTTTCCTAAAATCTAAATATTCAGAGGATTAAAATCTCCTCACACACTATAAAACAGGTCGTAACAATTAAGAACAAAAACAGACTCAATTAAAAAGAAGTTTAAAATAATTAAACAGGTAGGTTATGTTAGTGTGTTAATAAATCAGAGGCAAAGCAGCAGTGGCAATCTGTGCTGCACAAACACAAAAAAACGCGGTTAGTGTTAGTCCTTATTAAACATGTCCATGCTTCACAGGCCGTCTTTCCCGGAGATGTCGCAGACACCGCACGGACCACACAGAGCGGCAATCTAGGATAGCCGTACATGCACTCACCACCTTAGCGCACTACATAACAGAACAACATTTGTACGTTTGCAGGCGTCACAAACCTCGGACGATAGGACAGAGCAGCGAGACACAACCACACCACGCAGCAGCAATAGCGGAAAGAGGAAGCTCGGAGCTGACCTGACGGGCATTTATTTGCAGGTGGTTAAAGTGGTGACTCACGTGACAGGTGACCCTTAACCTGCCAGTTACAAGAGCATGTTATTAGAAAATTATCCAACCCAAATTAGACTTATTTTGTTATATCAAATTACATAACTCTGTAAAGTCTGACCTCTGGGACTGTTACATGTTGAAAAAGCATGCTTATGTTGCCCCCCTGGCCCGCTGGGTGTGTGTTCTTAAACTCTGTATGCAGAAACAATGAGGCAGAAACTTTAGCTTGCGTTCAGCTCGACTGCAGCATTTATTCTGCTGCGCTTGCCTCCTAAAGGTTTTAAGTTCCTCCCGAGCGTTATGCGCCACCTAGTGACCTATTTAAGTATCGCCCCAACAGTACAATACAATGAACAATACAATCGGCATTTTAGTTGTCTGTTTTTTTTCAACACATTGTTTACTTTAGCAAAAAAATGGTAGTATAATGAACTGTACTAACTAAAATACTTTTTAACATCTCTTATGCCTAACTGTGCCTAACACATTGTTTTAACCCTTTACACTTACAATTGAAAATGCAACCAAACAGAGTCCTTATGGCAGGGGCGAGTTCAATCTCAAAACGTTTTGCACCGGGTTGTAACATTTTAGGAACAACATGTTTCCTTGCAACATTGCGCAACGTTCTGCAACGGGCTTCGAGGTATGTTTTTTCCCATTTAGTGGGCGTGTCTCAGGTGCTACCCAATCTGCTGCAAAAAGTTTGTAAACACAACGGTGTTAAAAAGGCAGGAAAAATCAGTGGAGTTGCGTACACAGCAGGGTGTTCAGGGAACCACTGTTTCCATTGAAAAAAAAAGTTTTGCTACGTTTTGTCGGCGCCGAACTCGCCCCTGGAGTGACTGTGGTTCCTAACTTCCTGTAAAGAAGCAAACTGAAAAGGGACAGTGACATCTAGTGGATATTTTTAGCATAACATACACTAAGTGGCAGAGGTGGCTTAATCATGTTGAGTTCAACACATCATCAATAAGATATAGTTAATTAAAATGTGCTCTACCTCACGGCTGAGCAGGATGTACCTTTGCTCTGTATATAAAATATTATAAATATAATTAACTAGCAGTCCAGAAAAAGCAGTTCTGTCAGGATGACACATTGTGTGAATTTATTATTATTATGCAGACGCTTTGAGTCTCTCTGGCTCTACAACATTTAGAAGGTTATTTCATGCCTTAAATTTCTGTTGCGTGTTTTGCAGTCATGGCGTTCCCTCGGCTGTCTGCCCCGATGCTGTTGGCTTCATTCATCCTTCTTCTCTTCTGGACGACCTCCTCAGCAGGGTCACATGACCCCACCTCAGCTGATCTGTCTCCGCCCTACAGGGTGAAGAGAGACCTGCCTGTCAGCACAAGAGAGAGAGTGGCCGCGTCTTCGCAGGTGGTAATAGAAAGCCTCACAGTAGTCAAAGAAGTTATTGGAAAGATGGACCCCGAGAAGTTGAAGTCGGTGATGAAGACCCTCGCCGACTTTGCCAGCCTGGCGCCCGGCATTGGAGCTCTGGTGTCCTCTGTTCTCAATGTGGTCTTGGCCTTCATCCCTCAGGAAGACGCTCAGAAGGAGCTGTTTGCTGAGGTCAACAGGAAGCTGGACTCTCTCTCCATCCAGATCTCCAACCTGGCAACAGACGTGGAGTGGTTCAACTACGCCAGCGTCTACTCTCAAGACGAGGTCCGCATCCTCACTGCCTGGAACAAGTTCAATGAGTTTCGTAAGAACAGCGCGTTGGTAGATAATGAGAGGGCCAAAGTCCGGCTGGCAGAAGTTTTCACCAGCTACTATGAGAACACAGCCACTGAGGCCAGTGTGGCCAACCTCTACCTTTACCTGACGGTCAGCAGCACGTCTCTCAGCGGAAACCTCAACGAGCTGCTGAAGAAGAAGTTTAAATGCGGCATTCCTGAGATCGGCAAATATAACCTCTATTTCAGCAGCTTGCTGTGGAAGGGGATGGTCCTCAACCAGGTCTACTGGAACCTGATCGGCTTAAATCCATCAGGCAAAGAAGAAGAGCACACCCAGATGTTCAAGAACGTGTACAGAGCTCAGATATCAGCTGTGTGGTTCTGCCTGGACAACTATAAGCAGTACATGATAAAGGATGTGGAGGAGATCAGCAAAGCAAACAGTCCTGACAACAAAAAAAACATCGCTGATCAGGTGAAGAATAAACTGGATCAGAAGTACAACTGGTACAAATGGGTGGTGCTGGTTTACAACTCAAACCAAGAGACATATCACATCCTTTATGATATGACTAAGATCCCCGTGGGCGAGATCACTGTTGCTGTGGCCAACATTCAGAAAGAGGAACTTTACGCGGACTTTGAAAGAACGGCTGATAGGTGCTTTAGTGGCATAGGTTGTAAACAAGTGCCCAATAAAATAAAACAATGTTATTTCAAGAATTACAAATTAACAGAATTAGTCAAGATAACTGATGCTACCCAAGGCCAAGGCTTTGTTGTGGTGCCAAAACCCTTTTACAAAGTTACATGTAATTGGGCTTTCAGTACAAGTGAGATTCACATGTATCTCTCCCAAAGAAAAACCTATATCTGCAAGAATAACCCATGTGTAAACGGTGGAACGTGCAAGAGGCTGCTGGACACCAATGAACATCTGTGTGAGTGCCCTGATGGTTTCCATGGAGACAGATGTGAATTGAAAATCAGAATTAGCAAGCCCGAAATGATCAATACAAACCGTCCTGTGCCCGACATCAACACCATTGACACCAAACTGAAAATGTTGGAGTCCAAACTGGAGTAGCTTCTCAGGAGAGGTTCCGTTTAGAAGCAGATATCTGCTGACGAGCGATGCAAACTATGTACCCACACGTCAACCTGAGAACGGCACCATACATGTTAACCCAACTAGGAAACATCGATCTCATCTGAAAATAAATAATCATAAAAATCATTTACAAATCCAGGACAAGACATTTGTCGTCATCATCTTGCTTCACTGCTCTGCTCTTGTTTGTAATGAAAATAATCAGATTTCATGTTATTAAAAATCAACTTGAGCTTCATTCTGAGAGTTCTGCTGTTTTTATTGTTTCTGTTTGACTCTGAAGATAAAAGTTTCAGCATGTTAGATTAGATTTAACTTTATTGTCACTGGTTACAAAGCAACGACAGGCAGATGGATGCTATCTACCTGAAGTGCTAAGCAGGAATTAAATAATAAATGACACATTATTATACAAAGTGAAGGTATGAGTGAATGAATGTCCCGTAGGAACATTTAAATGTGTAACGTCATTCAAAGACAACAGCGCCATGACATTAGCAGCATTTCTGTGTTCACTTGAGGAAGGTTACAGCCTCCTCATCGCTCCACACAGCTGCAGCTTTCAGCTCTTTCAGGCTCTGCTTCATGTGCGTTTATTCACCAAGGCTGATTCTGGTTTCACTCCTCAGACAGGAAACAGGAAACTCTCTCTGCAGATGATTCCACTCAGGTTCTTCTTAGTAAAGTCAAAATAAATAATGGAAACACTTGTTGTCACACCGACATTAGCTTAATAGCCGTAAACAGCTGAGGCTGATGGGAAAGTCTTCAGCTCTGCGGGTATTTGGTCAGAGAACAAAGTGTTGGACACGTTAACATGTTGGCCTGATGATGGCGCTGTTCATCCTGAACATGACGGTCTGAAGTCCATCCAGCAGCTGCACCACATGTTAGCCTCCAAAGATTTAAAGGTTCAGTGTGTGAGATTTAGTGGCATCTAGTGGTGAGGGTTGTGAATTACAACACTATCCAGTGTACCACTGCGCCCTAACCTTTCAAAGAGCGCAGGACAGCTACGGTGGCTGACACAGCACAAAAGGTGTCTCTTCTGATACAGCAGAGTGTGGCCAGTCAGGAAATGAGGTTTCTTTAGGTAGATTTATTAAGAAATTATATTTACTTAATTCTTCAGTAAAACCAGACGTTACTGTGACTTGGCCACTGACAGATAACATGGAGAATGTGAGCCAAGAGTGTGAAACACTGTCGCTGTTTCTGCACCACAGTCCTTTATAAACCACATATTAGATAAAGTTTAGCAAACAAGGGAAACACGTTTATTCTCCCTGTGATTATGGACCCTCACCAAAACTGAACCTTTCACTGCTCTCTAACAACAACACAACATGACTTCACACTGTGGAAATCAAATCCTCAAACAGTTCAGTCATGATGAACGAGTCTGAAAATAATTACACATACAGGGTTTCCTGTAAATGCAGCAGCAGCTCCTCTTCTTCCTCTCCTGCCGCCTCCTCCTGCAGCAGCTCTTTGTAGCTTCACATCAGGACAGACGGAGACGAGGCTGCGAATCAGTGAGTCTTTTAAAGATCATCAGTTTGACTTTTAATGCACTTTAATTCCCTTTTCACATATTGGCAGGAAAGTCACAGAAACACTTGCTACCGACTCTGGCCCCTCCCTTCCTTTCTGAGCAGACTGGAGCCTCTGGTAGAACAAGGTACAAGGTGGAAGGAAGGTTTATTTGTCACAACAGGTTATATGAAATTGAGTGTGTAACTCCCTTCTGCTACACAGCGGACAATATCCATGAATACAGAAGGAGTTATAAAAATGGTAACATTATAAACTATGATGAGTGGAGCAGAGCTGAGGATGAACCAGAGTTTAAGAGTCTGATAGTTAAAGCTGCTCTGCAGTCTGGAGGTGCAGCAGCAGAAACTTCCACATCTCTTCCCAGTTCCAAAATGAAACTTGGTAAAATCTTTGTGTCACAAACTTACCGTCATTATCCCTCTGTAAACCTTTTAGAGTCTGGGTCTCTTCTCCTCTGTCCTCTCTCTTTCTGCTGCTGTTAGTGTGCAGGGAGAATTGAGGAATGTGCTCCACCCCCACTCCTCCCCCTGTTTTCTCAATCACAGACGTCAGCTTGTGTGTTTCAACCGTCAGACGAATCTATAACCCCAAAGTCCGGTTGTTAAAAACGCAATCTGGTTTTATCAGACAGAGTTCGTCTTTAAAACAGGAACCTGTTTTTATCGGAGTTTGGAACTACAGACTTTTGAAAAAATAATCTGGTTGTACCAGCCAAACCACAGAAGCAATCGTTCAACTGACACCAGGACTCGGTTTATCAGCCGGTAACATTTTCAGGTAATGTTGTAGAGCAGTTACGGACCAGAGTTATCTATAACCACAGACTCCAGTTGTTCGTGGTTGAAACCATAATCTGGTTTTAGCAGCCAAACAAAGTTTCAAAGCGGTTAGCTGTGAGAACCTGTAGCGTTATTGTACAAACAAGCCTCTTCACATCTTTTACTTTCATGGCCCGATGGCAGTGACGGCTCTCAGTCACATGTTTAGTTGACAGAGGAGAGGAGCTAGAAATGTAAAGTTTTCCTGTGGCGTTACCACAACAAAGTTTCCGCCAACAACATTTCAACATATCACCATGCACTGCAGGTTAACACGCAGGTTATAAAGGTTATATTGGGTTTAATTAAACACGCTTTTCTGAGAATTTCCTTTTATTGAATCTTATTAACTTCATACAAAGTACAGAATAATAGAACATGAATCTTTACACATTTCAACTGTTTTAATTACTTCAGACCACATAATGTAATGTTTGATTTCTATTTTGAAATGTTGTCTTCGTGGTTTCTTTTTAGACCATTTGTCTTTCTGAATGTAATATTTTCTATATAAGATAAAGAGGTTCAAAATATAAACCTAGACTGTTACAATCAATATCAATCTTATCATAAAAGAATATAATGTCTCATAAATGAATAGCTGAAAAAGTCAACGGCTTAGAGAAAAATTCTAAATTTGTACATAAACACTGATAAATGGATTCAGTTACGTTAGTGCAAAACACTTTAATAATAATAATACTGAAACTCGCAAATTAAAGCAAATATCGCGGAAACTTGAGAGGAATTGGCGTTCCACCAAACTGGAAAATTCTCGTTTAATTTGGCAAGATAGTCTTAAAACTTATAGGAAGGCCCTCCGTAATGCCAGAGCAGCGTACTACTCGTCATTAATAGAGGAAAATGGGAACAACCCCAGGTTTCTTTCCAGCACTGTAGCCAGGCTGACAGAGTCACAGCTCTATTGAGCCAAGTATTCCCATAGCTCTCAGTAGTTACGACTTCATGAGCTTCTTTAATGATAAAATTCTAGCTATTAGAGACAAAATTCACCAAGACCTGCCCTCAACTGGCACCGACTTATCCCTAAACTCAGGAACCTTAGAAACAGCTGTAGAACCAGATACATGTTTAGACTGTTTTGCTTCCCTCAATCTTTACCAACTAACTTCAATAATTTCTTC
>NC_060151.1:32284109-32287535 GCF_021292245.1 Micropterus dolomieu
CTGCGCTCCCAGAATGCAGGGTTACTTGTGGTTCCTAGAGTCTCCAAAAGTAGACTAGGAGCCAGAGCGTTCAGCTATCAAGCTCCTCTCCTGTGGAACCAGGTTCCAGTTTGGGTTCAGGAGGCAGACACCATCTCCACATTTAAGAGTAGGCTTAAGACTTTCCTCTTTGATAAAGCTTATAGTTAGGGCTGGCTCAGGTGAGTCCTGAACCATCCCTTAGTTATGCTGCTATAGGCCTAGACTGCCAGGGGATTTCCCATGATGCACTGAGCTCCTCTCTCCTCTACTTTCTCTCCCTCTGTATGCAACCTCATCCCATTATTGCATGTTACTAACACAACTTCTCCCCTTTCTGGTAGTCTTGTGCTTTCTCGTCTCTCTCCTCTCTCCTCCTATCACTTCCTGCAGGCTTTCTGGCTCTGGAGCTGTGGAGTCTGGATCTGTGGTTGCGGGTCACCTGCTGCCCCCGTGTTCCTGCTCGACACCTTCTGCTACGACTATTGTTACTAGTCCTATTATTATTATTGTTATTATAATAATTAACATTACGATTGTTATCATTAACACTACTATAAATATCTGTACCATTTTTCATTTAGTCTAGTGTGTGTATATTGTGTAGGCTGCCTCCCTCCCCTCTCACTCTCTCTCTCAATTCAATTCAAGTCAAGTGAATTCAAAATAGCTTTATATTGCCAAAGCATCATACATACAACATAAGAACAATCAACCCCATACATTTCATTAAACAAGTAATTAAAGCGTAAAGTAATCAAAGTGCATGTGTGTTTGTGTTAAAAAAAGAAGAAATATTAAAAATTTAAGTAAAATAAATAAATAAAACAGTAAGTGTGTGTTTGTGTGTGTTAACAAATAAAAATAAATTAAAAAAATAAATAAATTAAACAGTAATGTGTGTGTGTATATATTAATAGACAAAAAAATGTTTTAAATAATTAATTGATAAAAAAATAATAACATTTTAAAAAAAATCAGTGTCAAATGTAAAAACAAAGCAATTACTAAAATATCAAATGATCAAAATAATAATTTGAAAATCTGTACAATTATTTGTCAGTCTGAGGTTCCACTGGTTGTCCTCACTTCATGGCATGAGGAGACATATTTTGCAGCAATTATTTGACATTTGGGCATTTCTCCCACTAAATAGTGGAGTTTTTGTGTGTCTGATATGAATTCGAATTCGGGGTATATTTGGGAAATGTTGGCAAAGTGTTTTTGTCTTAGTGTTTTATATTTGGGGCATGAGGTTAGAAAGTGCAGCTCTGTCTCTACCTGTCCTCTGTCACACTGGAAGCAGAGTGACAGCCAGCTCTTGTGGTAGCCAGCTCTGTCTGTGACGACCCTTTTCTATGGCCAGGCTGTGTTCACTCAGTCTGCATGTTGTCAACATTTTTCTTAGTTTAGGACATTTTATTGTACTCAGGTAATTTGCCAGTGTGAGTTCTCTTTTTAGGGTCAGATAACTTTGTAATTGTCAGCCCGGCTGTGTTTTTTCCCTGGTTTTCTCTGTTCTCTGCCTGCCTCCCTGTGTCTCCTCCCCTGTGTGTCTGCTCCTGAGCCCAGCCAATGACCTGCACCTGCACCTCGTCAGCCACCTCCTCTGCCTGCAATCAGCCTCATCTCTGACAGTATTCTCCACTCCATCCTCGCTTGATGGTTGTTGCTCCTAACCCGGTGCCGCAAGTTCACTCAAGCTCCTGAAATCTCTGTAGATACTCACATTTCTCCAGCTCTTGGTTTTTTCCCCCTGTGTCTAACCCTGTCTGTCTGTTTCCCTTCACAGTTTCACACACCCTCATCCTCCATCTTGTCATCTTGTCAGCTGGGCTCACCCACCATCCCTCTCCCCTCGGACTTCCCCCCACGGCATCCTCCCGGCTCTCCCTCGTGCCTCCCCAGTCAGCCTGCCACCACACTCCCCCAACACAACCCGGATCAGTTCTCCCGTGCCACCTCTCTTCCTCGGTTGCCCGTGCCTGCGTTTCCCCAGCGTCCACCTCTCCCTCAACTCCAGTCCCTTAACCCTTTTTTTCCCTTAATAAAGCCAGTTAACCTTGAGCGTTGCGTTTGGGTCCACTCTGTTCATCCCACAACAAAGGTAAGTGTAGTTTTTTGTGTTTTGTAATTTTGTGGTTTCTAAATAGAAATTGTGTTTAACCTGATTTCTGTATTGTTTCTGTATTGTAGTCTTTGCTGTGTTTACTGTCAGGCCCAGGTCTGACAGAATCTCTGAAGGAGGTTAAGTCTCTCTCTCTCTCTCTCGACAGGTCGCCAGTCCATCGCAGGGCGTGATTTTGTGCTATATAAATAAAATTGACCAAAACATTAAATACTTATGTTTACATACACAGATCAGTTTGTGCTAATGCAAAGCAGAAATATTCCTATATTCAACATAATATATGTATTGTATAATGTTTACATCTTATTAGGATTATGAAAACATCTTATTACATAACTTAGAATCTGTAAAATATTTGTTAGGACTGAGTAGTATCATGTCAGTTTGTTTTGTTGAATATCTTAACTTATCTCAAATATTTTCTGATACTAATGGTGCATTCAGACCAAACGCGAATTTTCGCCTCGCAGTGCTTTCCTTGCGTGAGTACATTTGCTGTTCACACACAACCCCAGAAGGTGATTTTAACACGATAAACACTACTTGCCATTACTACAACTGTATGAACCCAAAGTAAACATTTTGTGATTAAACAAACTGATGCCAAAATAACTACAACATGATAGAGATTTGTTAAACATGAATTCATGCTTTGTCAGGTAACAAATATATTTTATTTGTCCCACAAAAACAATGTACACAGTGTCCCATTCCCAACCAACACAAAGTTGCACATACAAAACAACAGAAGAATTTACTGTACACAGTTACAGTAAAAAACAAACTATGCTGCATCCTCTCTTCTGTTGCGGTCTGGCCACAGCACCTCATCCACATCACAAGCAATGTTTTCCCTGGCCAAGAAGCGGGGGAAATATCACCTAGCGTGGCGATACCAGCCATGAAAAGCATCAGCTGCTATATCTCTACACGCATCCTCCATAGCTTGGAGAAGAGGTATACGCGTTTGTGGATTTCGGTCACACACTTTCCATCTCCAGGCAGAAAAAAATTCCTCAATAGGATTGAGGAATGGAGAATATGGAGGGAGATAAACAACTAAAAAGCGTGGGTGGGCAGTGAACCAGTTACGAACCAGAGCAGCCCTGTGGAAACTTACGTTGTCCCAAATGAAAACGTACCTGAGCTGCTCTGGGCCGTCTACCTGATCTGGTGGAGTGAGTGTGTTGTGTAGGGTGTCCAGGAATGTGATCAGATGGGCGGTGTTGTAGGGGCCAAGGGCAGCATGGTGATGGATAATCGCTGCACACATTGTG
>NC_060151.1:32287635-32288830 GCF_021292245.1 Micropterus dolomieu
TTCAACAATGGCACGCTGGCCGATGACATTCCTTCCCCTCTTTGGTCTTTTTGTGAGGTTGAACCCGACCTCATCAATGAAGATGAACTGGTGCTCCACTGCAGCCACCTCTAGCTCAAGGACTCTCTGAAACACACATGACAATATCAGAAATAGACATGGAGTGGTCACTACTGTGAAGCACAATCATCAGGATTACAACATTGAAATATGTATAATTTACTGTATACAGTGTTGACAGTATGCATCAATTGTGGGACTCACTTGCACATAGTTATATCGCAATTCTTTGACTCTTTCTGAATTGTGTTCAAATGGCACCCTGTAGACCTGCTTCATCCTCAGATGATTTCTGCAGTCCGGATGATGGATGCTACAGTGTACCTGCTCAGATTTGGCTGAACTCTTTGCCCAGCCTCCCTCATTGTTAGACCATGGTTGACCACATGATCAACCAAAGTGGCTCGGATCTCATCAGAGATTACGGTCCTTGGCCGTCCTCGTCCTCGTCTGGCTCTGCCTCTGTTTCCAATGTTGGCATCCATTGCTCCATTGAAGAGCTCACCTTTTGCCCTTTTATGCTAAAGCTCTGATTGCTAATTGGAAAACTGTGTGACGGGTGTTTGCCCTTGTGATGAGTCAGTGTGCATATTTGAATGGCAGTGTGTTCCTTGTGAAAACAAGATATTTTCTGCATGAAACTTGTAGGGTGTTTCCTGACGGTTTCTACTGCCTCTATGGTGGGGATGCAGGTGAACAAAGAAGTCACGTCATAGGATACCATGGTGTCAAGGAAGCATCTACACCAGGGTGGAGAAGCCGTCATTGAACAGAGGATGGGGTTCAACGCCACCACTTATCCCCCACTTACAATGCTGTCCTTTCATCACTTCCCAGGAAACTCAACAAACGTAACCTATTGGCCTCAGGTGAAGATACCAACGATGGTCGTTCAGTCTCGGCCTCAGGTGAAGATACCAACGATGGTCGTTCAGTCTCGGCCTCAGGTGAAGATACCAACGATGGTAGTTCAGTCTCGGCCACAGGTGAAGATACCAACGATGGTCGTTCAGTCTCGGCCTCAGGTGAAGATACCAACGATGGTCGTTCAGTCTCGGCCTCAGGTGAAGATACCAACGATGGTCGTTCAGTCTCGGCCTCAGGTGAAGATACCAACGATGGTCGTTCAGTCTCG
>NC_060151.1:32288930-32293135 GCF_021292245.1 Micropterus dolomieu
AATAATTTGTGTTTGAATTTCTGTCATGAAGAAATATTTCATTGTCTTTTTTGTTCTGGTAAAAAGAGAGACAGAGAAATCCCCACAGCCTCCCTGGCATGATGCTAACTGTCATTCACACAGTGCTGCTCACCTTCTTCACTGGGACAGGGAGGCTACAGTTCTGGGCAGACTGGGCTGCTGCTGACTCAGCTGTTGTTAGTCTGGACAATGATTTATATGAATATCTTGCTAAACATTTCCCTGCACTGATTAAATGTTGGTCAAATGTAGGCTAACACTAGTCTGTAGCTGGCTAGCTTATTTCACTGAGGACATGGTCAACAGGTCAATGTGGAGGTTTACTTTTTGGTCAACGGGAATATTTAACTTTTACTGCCAAAAACAAGAAAAAACTAAGAGATCATTCCTTTTGTTATTACATTTGAAATATATTTATACTCAATGATGATGGTTTATATAATGTATAATATAATATAATTAGATATTAGTTTTTACCTATTTTTTGCGGCCCCTGTCAGTCAGGGGCCCTTGGAATTGTCCTAACTTTCTCCCCTATACTGCGCCCATGGCTGGAGGGCAGTAAAAAGGGTGTTGCAGTTTCAGTTTCACTCTCTCCACCTGGAGGATTTGACATGATTAAAACTAATCTGAAACAGGGTTGAAACCCGTCCTGAGCCTGTACAGATATTTACTGTGTGCTGAAAACATCACAAACACCTTCAGTCAAATAGATGTGATGAATCATTCTTTAGGTAACGTGGCCACGGAGAGAACGCACGTTAGTCTCCCGAACTCAGCATTTCCTCTTCTTAAATACAGAACAGGTACAAATTACAATAGCCAATAGTAATTGCCAAGACAAATGGTAGACAAGGGAAACAAATGGCAGATTACATCTAGAGTATTAGCATACACTCGGGGCGGCTGTGGTTCAGGAGGTAGAGCGGGTTGGCCGTTAATCGGAAGGTCGGCGGTTCAATCCCTGGCTCCCCCTGGTTGTTCCTCCAGTGTATGAGTGAGTGTGAATGTTAGTTTCCGTTTGAGCACTTAGGCTCAGTGTATGAATGTGAATGACTGGTGAATGCAGATGTAGTGTAAAAGCGCTTTGAGTGGTCGAAAAGACTAGAAAGGCACTATACAAGTACGAGCATTTACATTTACTCAAAGGCTCTTCCTGGGCGGACAAAAGAATGCAAATGTATGTGGTGTTTCCCTGATTGGTTTATGTTCAAACTCTCACCTACACAGACGTTTATTGTAAGTCAGAAAAACCCTTTGATTAGCACTCAAAAAAAACAAAAAAACCTGTGACCAAAGCTAATTTCCCAAAGTGAGTTGCAGTGAATCCCAAGAATCAGAAACCTATAATTTATTTCTCACTCTTGGTTTGTTAAATTCAGTAACTCACATTAGTTGTTTTACAGTTTCTCCTATGTTGAACTAATCATTCAACTTCAGCTAATTCACGATTTTTGTGGAAGCTGCTTGAAATGTTTTAAAGTCTGGCTTTTTGTGCCGCCACACCTGCAAATGGTGACTGAGAGTGGGAGAGACAGAAACTCATTGTCTGGGTTCTCTGCTGTCTTACAGGCTACACAGCTAACAATGTGCTTTACAACAATCAGTACAAACACACAAACCGGTCAAAATGAAATAAAGGTAAAATAGGCATTTCAAAGTAAAAGCTTTCTTATAAAAATGAGTCTTAAGAAGTCTGATCTCTTACGGTAGACAAAAAAGACCCTGTCTCATTTTAGCCCAGACGTTGGAACAGGAAATGCCTTTGCTTTCAGTTTTTTAAATAACTTTCCCATTTCCTCAAGTGAAGTAAAGGTCAAGCTGATGATGATGTTTCCTGTGATGAAGTCGTTCATACAGAGCACAGAAACTAAAGGCTGAAGCGCAGAACAGAAACCCGTCGAGTTCAAATTCACACGGTCGAATCAGCAGCATGATAAAAGTTTACAGAGCAGCTGCAGGACGTCAGGAGGAGGAAGAGAAAAGAGAAAGAGACGAAAAACAAATGATAAAGATCTTTAAAACACTCAGTGATTCGCAGCCATGTCTCCGTCCTGTGTCTGAAAACCTGTCAGAAAGATCTGATGCAAGAGGAAGAGGAAGAGCTGCTGCTGCGTTTACTCAGTGGAAACTCAGCGGTGTCTGTGTGTGTAATCATCTCGTTCATCCTGCCTGAACTGTTTGAGGGTTTGAGTTCCACAGTGTGAAGTCACTCCGTCCTCTACATGTTGTGTTGTTGTTGGAGAGCAGTTAAATCTTTGGAGGCTAACATGTGGTGCAGCTGCTGGATGGACTTCAGACCTTCATGTTCAGGATGAACAGCGCCATCATCAGGCCAACATGTTAACGTGTCCAACACTTACCCGCAGAGCTGAAGACTTTCCCATCAGCCTCAGCTGTTTACGGCTATTAAGCTAATGTCGGTGTGACAACAAGTGTTTCCATTATTTATTTTGACTTTACTAAGAAGAACCTGAGTGGAATCATCTGCAGAGAGAGCTTCCTGTTTCCTGTCTGAGGAGTGAAACCAGAATCAGCCTTGGTGAATAAACGCACATGAAGCAGAGCCTGAAAGAGCTGAAAGCTGCAGCTGTGTGGAGCGATGAGGAGGCTGTAACCTTCCTCAAGTGAACACAGAAATGCTGCTGATGTCATGGCGCTGTTGTCTTTGAATGACGTTACACATTTAAATGTTCCTACGGGACATTCATTCACTCATACCTTCACTTTGTATAATAATGTGTCATTTATTATTTAATTCCTGCTTAGCACTTCAGGTTGGATGCTATCTGCCTGTCGTTGCTTTGTAACCAGTGACAATAAAGTTGAATCTAATCTAACATGTTGTGCAACTTCACAGACACTTTCTGATCCCACACCGCTGGGTTTGCTTGAGGCCGTTCACAACACTGATCCACATGTGAGTATTTCTCCTGCTCGCCTGCTGAAACTTTTATCTTCAGAGTCAAACAGAAACAATAAAAACAGCAGAACTCTCAGAATGAAGCTCAAGTTGATTTTGTAAGTCAAAACCTTATGACTTGTTCCTGGATTTGAAATTGATTATAAATATCTAATTCAAAAGTGTTTATTTATTTATTTACTTATTTATTTTCAAATGAGTCCGAGCTTTCTGTGAACCCACCTGATGGAAGGATATTGATCTTGGGGTCTTGCTATTGTCCAATGATTCTGGCCTCACATGTGTCTCCATAGTAACCATCAGGGCACTCGCACAGCCGTTCGTTGGAGTCCAGCAGCCTCCTGCACGTTCCACCGTTCTCACATGGGTCATAATTGCAGACAAACAAAACTTTGGAGAGATACTTGACAATCGTTACTGTAAAACCAATTACATTTAGCAGGTGGTCGGGTCTCAGCAACGTCTTGCCCATTGGTGGCACGAGTCATTTTGTCTGTGAGATACGGAAATAAAAATGTTGAATAACATTCTGGTAATTTCAGTGGACCTCCCTCACATTGTATATCTTCAAAGCATAGGTAGACAATACGCTTCAAATTTACGCTCTGTGTCTTGTCTCCTTTCAGATTGTAGCCCACAGCAAAAGTGACGTTGCCTGTGGAGATCTTTGTCAGATTAAAAAGGATGTAATCTTTATCCAGGGATGAGTTGTAAACCAGCACCACCCATTTGTACCAGTTGTACTTCTGATCCAGTTTATTCTTCACCTGATCAGCGATGTTTTTTTTGTTGTCAGGACTGTTTGCTTTGCTGATCTCCTCCACATCCTTTATCATGTACTGCTTATAGTTGTCCAGGCAGAACCACACAGCTGATATCTGAGCTCTGTACACGTTCTTGAACATCTGGGTGTGCTCTTCTTCTTTGCCTGATGGATTTAAGCCGATCAGGTTCCAGTAGACCTGGTTGAGGACCATCCCCTTCCACAGCAAGCTGCTGAAATAGAGGTTATATTTGCCGATCTCAGGAATGCCGCATTTAAACTTCTTCAGCAGCTCGTTGAGGTTTCCGCTGAGAGACGTGCTGCTGACCGTCAGGTAAAGGTAGAGGTTGGCCACACTGGCCTCAGTGGCTGTGTTCTCATAGTAGCTGGTGAAAACTTCTGCCAGCCGGACTTTGGCCCTCTCATTATCTACCAACGCGCTGTTCTTACGAAACTCATTGAACTTGTTCCAGGCAGTGAGGATGCGGACCTCGTCTT
>NC_060151.1:32293155-32319658 GCF_021292245.1 Micropterus dolomieu
CGATGGTCGTTCAGTCTCGGCCTCAGGTGAAGATACCAACGATGGTCGTTCAGTCTCGGCCTCAGGTGAAGATACCAACGATGGTCGTTCAGTCTCGGCCACAGGTAGTCTTAACGACTGTAACGGGTCAACCCCTCCTTCATGGAGGTCTTTTACTGAGCAACACGCTCCCTTATTGGATAGCTGTTATTGATTGGACGCTGCAGCTGATCGGACTGATCTGATACATCACAACATCACTGAAGTTTCATACCAAATAAAGACAGAAAACAGAGGTGTGTCTCTGCAAAGTTTTATATCTGATGTATTTTATTTACTGTGTAGTTAAAATCTGTGTTCACCGTAAGTCTGAACAACAAAAACAACACAAACACCTTTCTTCATTTATTAAATCAGATTTCTTTGTTTTTTCTCCCATTAACCTTTAATATGGAGTCAGTTTAAGTCAGTGAGTCTGTCTGTCGTGTGTCTGAGTGTTTAGTCCAAACAGACGACAGTAAAACAAAGTAAACGAGTCGGACTAAACAGCTCACTGGACTGCACTGAAGACTCTACAAAAGCTTAGGAGTGATATGATGGAAGGCAGAGATCGAGCAGTGACGAGTGATGTGACTTGGAGTCGTTTTAAAGGGCATCAGAAGATGAAATAAGTACAAAGCCTAAAACTGAGACTTTGATGAGTGAGTTCCTTCAACAACAGCTCACGACAGGCCGTGGTGGAGCTACGCTTATAATATCACAGCTAACGGCCGTTGTTCAACAGACATTTCTTTATGAATACAAGAAGTAGTTCCAGCAGGCTGCTGGTAGGCTACGTGACGGTTGCTAAGCGACACACATCAAAGGCTAGAAACATTAGAGCTATTTATTTATGTATATCTATTTGCACGTTGCCGTTTGTTGTGCAGCCACTAAAAACTGTCCAGCGTCAGGAGATTGACTTTGGTAACTTGAACATACAATATTCCTGCTGCTGTGTGCCGGCGGCCAGCAGAGCGTAAAATATAACACTTTAATATTATAAAGATCATAAAGGGCGGAGTTGCGTCTCTCCTTGAACAAAAGTCTTTGAACAGGCTGCTGAAACTTAAAGTTTGTTGTAACATCGCAGACATCTGGGGCGAGTGGTGGCTGCTGAGTGTGTTTTCTCTCTGTCTCTCCTTATTAATTATTTATCTCAGCCGGTAACATTAGTTAGTGTATTAGACCGTATTTACACCTGCTAATAAACAAATGAACTATAACTGGAACACTGTTTGTGACGGAGTGATACGGATCTGTGCAAAGTAATTCGACGTTCATTATATCACTACTGTGAACCAATCAGATTGCTTGATTTGAGCTACCCGTTTTATAAATCATTTTTATTTCCCCCTAAACATTTAGCCTAATAAATCAAAGGACACTGTGATCACATTCTGGGTTATTCAATAATTAATACTCAATGACATCAATAAAAACAGATGATCAATAAATAAACACTTTCTGCCAGTTGAAATGATCCTGAACCTCTTAGCAGGACACAGTATAACAACACGTTCTCATCTCATCAAACAGGCTACCTACGCTTTGAGAAAGCCTCTTTGGCGCCCTGGATGAGATCAGGCAGTCCGACACTAAACAGTTGAAAGCAGAAAATCTCTCTGAGCCGTACTACAGCAGCTCCGGCTCTACTCTGAACTCTTCAACAACAACAAGACCAAAACCTTTCAAATCTGTTTTATTTCCAAATCAGTACAAAAGTGTGAAAATCTTCTTCTTTTAGCTTGTCAACAAACAGGCAGCCTTACGTGGAAGTTTTAGATTTTACGCCGGTTGGTTCGTTGAAGAGGTCGTCCTGTTGGGATCATGATGGGGTCATCTCAGATCTCCTGAAACAGACAGAGACAGAAGGGGAACAGTCAGTGTTTGACTTCTGCGTAGGCTACGTGCTGCTGCGAGCATTTATCTTTGTGCGTTGATGTCTGCGTCGCTCTGCGATTACTCTGACTGAAAGTGAGCTGATCACGTTGGAGCCGGAGCTGATCGATGTTGAACACTTTTAGTGAAATTGCTAAAACGCAGAAACGAGAGAAGGCGTCGGGGGAGATGCTGTGTACGACCCTTGAACCGGTCGAGGCAGAAGAAGAAGGACGAGCCTGAAATGCGAAGGAGGAAATGCAACACTGACAAGCTGACCAATCACAGGTCTTGTGGTCTGCATCGCCATGACGTGTAGTTACATTTTTGGGGAGGGTTGCGTCAGGCTACAGCTAGATAAGACACAGAAATATAAAGTGGGCTTCAGCGTTGTTGTACGTGTGATGCATTCACTCGCTCAGTTTTTTCTGAAGGCTGGAACAGTTACGCTAATTAAAAAGTATGTTTGGTTTGGGTGTCAATTTGTGTGTAAAATGTGCAGGATGTTGTTCTGTATGTTCATGATGTTTATATGTGAGGTAATGTAGGTATAGATGGTGGAAACTAATTTCCTGAAAAGGACAATAAAGAATCTAATCTAAATTAGAGGCAAAATGTACGTAAAGTTTTGAAGTAAAAGCTCTCAACTTGCAGCAGACTGTTCTTTGCTGAACAATATTATATGTGATATTACTTGAGTATTCTCAGCCTGTTCTCATTCCCAGAGCACAAATAGCTACGCTTTGACTCGTCTTTCAGCGTCTGGTACCAACGCACATCTGGCAGCCTTTAGCAACATTGTTCAACACTAAAAGTACTGCTATGGATAACAGTAAAGTGAACGGTGTTCATTTTCCTTTTAGTTACTTAGCTTACGTGATTTAACTCCCGAAAGTAACGTGGATATTTTAACCCAAACCATGATCTTTTCCTAAACCTAACCGAGTAGCTTTGGTGCCTAAACCCAACCAAATGCGACGTTTTACAAAGTAAACCACTAGTTTTATTTTGAAAGTCTAACCAGATACCCCTGGAGTGGACGGTCCTTGCCATATATATATTTTTGCTAACTTCACCTCGGAGCCCTACACATACAAAAATGATACTCCAGGGTACCCAGGGCGTTAAAAAGCCACACCAAGGAGTCCTGACCAAGTTTGGGACTAATGCTGTCATGGTCATCATTTTAAATTATAGTGAAAGAAGATTTGATCCACATCATGCTCTCCTACTGGAGCTACACGTGTAGGAAGCAGTTTAATATTGTAGCTGATTTCTTTTTTAACCACTTTACTGTATATACGGTAGTTAATCTGTACATATGAATCTAAACTGATTTAGTAACCAATAACTCCTGTCAGTTAAATGTAGTGCAGTAAAAAGTACAAGTAGAAAGTACATGTTATTCTCCACCTCTGGCTGCTGAGTCATGTTGAAAGTGAACAGAAAGGTTTCCGGTTCGTCAGATCTTCGTTGTGATGTTTAAACTGGTTAGACTGTCAGAGCATTTCCACACAGGTCTGAACAGGGATTTACCTTCTGCATTGTTTTGGGACAGATGCTCCACCAGGTCATTCCTGTTGATGCTCCTTAGAAATGTTATGGTCACATTTACCGCCTCCTGGGGGAAGTGCTGCACCATCAGGTCCACTGTCCGATACCGGTCTGCTGGCTCCAACTGGCATTTTGGAATCTCTGTGTTTTCAAGATGCCACTTGAAACCCCTAAATTCTTCATCTCCCAAACTTTGCAAAGTTTTTAAAAGCAGCATTCTAACAGGAGCCCTCTGTTGTCCCCTGTAACATCAGAGCACACTTTCAGTTCGACTCAACCCAGACATGTCTTTGTTTTTTAAGACTAAAAGCTCCTGTGCAGATATTTGCTGTGTGCTGAAAACGACGTTGAACTAATCATTCAACTTCAGCTAATTCACGATTTTTGTGGAAGCTGCTAGAAATGTTTTACAGTCTGGCTTTTTGTGCCGCCACACCTGCAAATGCAGGGAGTTCAGACTGAGAGTGGGAGAGACAGAAACTCATTGTCTGGGTTCTCTGCTGTCTTACAGGCTACACAGCTAACAATGTAATTTACAACAATCAGTACAAACACACAAACCGGTCAAAATAAAATAAAGGTAAAATTGGCATTTCAAAGTAAAAGCTTTCTTATAAAAATGAGTCTTAAGAAGTCTGATCTCTTACGGTAGACAAAAAAGACCCTGTCTCGTTTTAGCCCAGACCTTCAAACATGAAATGCCTTTGCTTTCAGTTTTTTAAATAACTTTGCCATTTCCTTAAGTGAATGAAAAGTTTACAGAGCAGCCGCAGGACGTGAGGAGGAGGAAGAGAAAAGTGAAAGAGACGAAAAACAAATGATAAAGATCTTTAAAACACTCACTGATTCGCAGCCATGTCTCCGTCCTGTGTCTGAAAACCTGTCAGAAAGATCTGATGCAAGAGGAAGAGGAAGAGCTGCTGCTGCGTTTACGGGAAACTCAGCAGTGTCTGTGTGTGTAATCATCTCGTTGAACTGTTTGAGGGTTTGAGTTCCACAGTGTGAAGTCACTCCGTCCTCTACATGTTGTGTTGTTGTTAGAGAGCAGTTAAATCTTTGGAGGCTAACATGTGGTGCAGCTGCTGGATGGACTTCAGACCGTCATGTTCAGGATGAACAGCGCCATCATCAGGCCAACAACCGACCCCAACCGGTGGAGGCAGATGGCCGCCCACCCTGAGCCATGGTTCTGCTCGAGGTTTCTGCCTCTTAAAGGAAGTTTTTCCTTGCCTCTGTCTCCTAGTGCTGCTCTTGGTGGGAACTGTTGGGCTTCTGTAAATATCATCACAGAGTACGGTCTAGACCTGCTCTTTTATGAGAAGAGCTGTGAGATAACTGTTGTTGGGATTTGGCGCTATATAAATAAAATTGAATTGAATTGAATGCTTGCAACAAACTTTAAGTTTCAGCAGCCTGTTCAAAGACTTTTGTTCAAGGAGAGACGCAACTCCGCCCTTTATGATCTTTATAATATTAAAGTGTTATTATTTTACGCTCTGCTGGCCGCCGGCACACAGCAGCAGGAATATTGTAAGTTCAAGTTACCAAAGTCAATCTCCTGACGCTGGACAGTTTTTAGTGGCTGCACAACAAACGGCAACGTGCAAATAGATATAAATAAATAAATAGCTCTAATGTTTCTAGCCTTTGATGTGTGACGCTTAGCAACCGTCACGTAGCCTACCAGCAGCCTGCTGGAACTACTTCTTGTATTCATAAAGAAATGTCTGTTGAACAACGGCCGTTAGCTGTGATATTATAAGCGTAGCTCCACCACGGCCTGTCGTGAGCTGTTGTTGAAGGAACTCACTCATCAAAGTCTCAGTTTTAGGCTTTGTACTTATTTCATTTTCTGATGCCCTTTAACACGACTCCAAGTCACATCACTCGTCACTGCTTCCATCATATCACTCCAAAGAGTCTTCAGTGCAGTCCAGTGAGCTGTTTAGTCCGACTCGTTTACTTTGTTTTACTGTCGTCTGTTTGGACTAAACACTCAGACACACGACAGACAGACTCTCTGACTTAAAGTGACTCCATATTAAAGGTTAATGGGAGAAAAAACAAAGAAATCTGATTTAATAAATGAAGAAAGTTGTTTGTGTTGTTTTTGTTGTTCAGACAGTGAACACAGATTTTAACTACACAGTAAATAAAATACATCCGATATAAAACTTTGCAGAGACAAACCTCTGTTTTCTGTCTTTATTTGGTATGAAACTTCAGTCCGATCAGCTGCAGCGTCCAATCAATAACAGCTATCCAATAAGGGAGCGTGTTGCTCAGTAAAAGACCTCCATGAAGGATGCACTCATGTATCCTCGCTCATACCTCCTCAGAGGTCCCTCCTCCATCCTCAGAGCACAATTACGACGATTCTGCAAGATGGCGGAGCAGGAAAACTTCCTGTTTGAGTGAGGAAACAACAAATAAGGGAATTGAGAAGCTCCTACAGAGTCTTTCAGTCCTGCAGACTGTGGTAGAGTTGAAAAGGCGGTCTGAGGGCGATCGCTCGAACTCCCCCTGCAGTCCAACATAACATCAGCCCTCTGAAGGAGCTGCCTATTATAAATGTCTGAGAGCCTGGCATGACCCCCCCTGTTTGAACTGTCTGCTCACTTTGGGCAGAATGTCGTTAATGAAAGGTGCTGCATGAATGAAGATTAACAATATTATTGTTATTGTGTTAGCTTAATGTGATATTTGACTATGATGGATCATTAATTAAAATCAATAATAACTGCATAAAAACTGTTGTCCAAATGTTGTTTCGTAGTTTTGTATTTATTTCTTCTTTATTTAATTCTTCTTTATCATTACCTCTGTGAAGGAGGTCATGTTTTCTGAGACGTTTGTTTGTTTGTCTGCAGAAAAACTTCAGGCAGGTTGCATCACAGACCGGGGAGGAACCCTCAGAATCTGTTCCTTCCTCTTACCAAATTAAAGGTCGCTCGCTGTGACCAGTTTAATGCCTTTGAGCTTTATGTGCTGCATTATGCATTCATGTGTGGGGCTCAGGGAAGATGCAGCACCTGCTGAGTGCAGCCAGAGGGCGCAGCTGGGCTTCACAGAGAGAGCAGTAGGTCTGAGTGTCTTCTACTGTCAAAGAGGAAGTAAATCAAGTTGGGGGAGGACAGGCTGAGACTGGCAGGTCAGGGAGGGGCGGGCCACAGAGAGAGAGAGAGAGAGAGGAACCTGTTTCTGAGATTTGGACTCGCCCCTTCAGGAATAGAAGAGCAAAAAAAACCACAAAGAGCAGGATGGTTGGATCTGACTTTTACTGCCGGTAAAACACAACTATATGTCTATCTGTCTATATTATATATCTGTTTATGTATCTGTATATCTGTCTGTGTCTGTGGAGGTGATTCTATTGGAGTTGCAGTTGAAACTTTTTCACATTGTTTTCCTTCCGTTTGATTTTGAGGGATTGATTTTGTCTGTTTGCTCACTTTTTAACTTTGATCTGGTTTGGAATTAGAAAAGTTTTTCACAATGTGAAAATCCTACTTTACGGGGACGCCAGCGTGTTCCTACGTTATGGGGACTCTGTTTGATTTCAGGGTTAAGGCTGGACTTTGGGGTTGTGTGTGTGTTAATGGTTGGCAGGTATGTGTCACCGGGTGTGTTTAGCTCAGCACTGTTTCCTGACTGCAGACTGTACACTAAAAGTCAGCAGGAGTCTGAATGCGAATGAAACAGCTGCAGAAAAATGTTGGAAAAGAGCTACAAAGAAAGTCTCAAGACATTTTGTTTTCTCTTTCTGACGTTTTTATTTGTTTAAATTGCTTTATATTCTCCTGAGTAGCTTGCGAATTTCCTATCTCGGGATATATAAACTCAAAGTAATATCATCATTTATTTGCTGATTAAATTTTGTAATCTTAATCTGAATCTGTAACGTCACTTCTGTTATCGAATAACTTTAGTGGAGTGACAAATAAAATGTAGTGACACAGCAGTTTAACTTGCAAAAACAAACTAAAACCATGTTCCCTATGCACACACTTCAAAACTGAAATGTAAACATTCAGTCACATGTAGCACATATATTACAAAATGAACAGAAACATTTGCTAATTTATATCCAGTGGATAAAAACCAGGACTTTCTCGTTTTAAGTCAACAATATCAAAATATCCCAAAATATGTTAATATCTTGATGAATGGTTAAAAAGGAGTTAGATTGTCAGCTAGTATTGAACTTTTATTTTAACACTTTATTTAAATAATACCTTCTTCTTTTAACACATTTCCTCTTTTACTTGTTAGTAATCGAAAACATTTTAGATAACAAAACTGATGATTCTACCCAGTTCTAACTAATATCTTACATATTCCAATATAATATAAAGGGATGTTTTCATAATCCTAATAAGGTATAAACATTACACAATATATACATATATTATGTTGAATATATGAATATTTCTGCTTCATATTAGCACAAACTGGTCTGCGTATGTAAACATCAGTATTTAAAGTTTAGTTATATATTAATATTTATTTGATTTTTTATCATCATATGTCATATCGCACACATCTAAATATTAATGTATCGGCATATTTTTTGGTTCATGCAAAAGATAGAGATTTTATGAGAATGTGAAAACCTGATATTAGATTAAAATATCTGCGAAGGTATGTTTTATTTTATTTATCATCTACTGTAATAGTGAATCTTTTCTGTGAAGCTATAATAACAGCTGCTTTTAAAAATAAAATATGTAACAGCTTTTGAAAACATGCGTAACCAAAAAGAAAGATGATATAGTAGCATACTGGATCATTTATGTCCTGCGCCTTCAGTTTAAATCGTGTGTGTGGGTTTATTTGCTGAAAGATTTGTGCTTATATACGAGACGTACTGGTTCTAAATGAGAAAAAGCAGCTGTGCAGCTCTGGTTGTGCTTAAAGTTTCATTATTTAAGGATTACAAAAAATCTGAAACTGTTATTTAGTGAAAACAGAGTGTAATGAACACTCCTTATTTGACTATTACACGCGTTATTTAGCTGTTTCCAGTTAGGCTGAATGCTATTTCAAAGTCATAAAACTTTATCCTGATTCACAATATCCACTCACACTTTGCCTTTTCCAGGTTCCAAACCTGGAATTAAGTGATTTTTAGAGTGAGGCCACTTTGGCCTTTTGATAAATACTAATTTATTGGGGCATTGCAGCCAAAATATATGACACTAGTTAATAAAACTGTTGACTGAATCCAGCACATCATGTTTTATTAGTAGTTTACAGTAGTTTAAAAACACACAAAAGGACAACTGTTTTCTGCCATTAGATACTGGATACAATTAGCTGATAATTAGCCTCAATACAAACACACATCAATAGGCTGTAAACCATTAATCAAACCAATATTAACGTCAGACAACCTTTTCACACTTAAGCAGTTACTCAGTGTTTCTGTAGTGGTGACAAAATGTTAATACACATACTCCATCAGCAGTTTGAGTTAAACAGAAACTCTGCGCTTTACGCAGAACTCCCTTTAAGAAATCTAACAAATGAATTATTCCTTACATCTACACAAAAACACATAACGTAAGAAACACCATATAAAAGGTGCCCATATCTTCTTGTCATTATAATGCTCAAACTGCAGTTGGCGCCCAACTATTCGCATGTTTAATTTAAGATTTAATTATTTTAGTAACATGTGTCATGTTACAGAACACGTCGACGACACACTGCTGTTTGTGTCTGCAGATTTTAACAGCTGTGGATGTTCCTGCAGACGTCCTGGTCTTCGGTAGAAAGGTCAGGTGGTTATTTAGTGCACCCAGCGTCACCTTCATCTGCATCATCACCCTAAACAAACTGTTAACTGCAGACAGCCAATCAGAGAGCAGGATTCCCTGCAGTTGTGGTTAATTTCATTTAGAGACTGAATGCTGTGGGAGTTCTGGAGCAGTTTTAATGGTCCTTTAAGTTCTAAGAGTCCTTGAGGGGGTTGTGTAGGTAACTGAGTTGGGCCTTCAACAGGTCATACAGGTCCTTGAGCAGGTTTTAGGGCCCTTTACAAGGTCCTTGGACAACTTGTTTAGGACTATTAGTGATTTCTGAAGTCCACCAACAGGTCAGACAGGTCCTTGAAGATGCTGTAAAGGTTCTTGAGGAGGTTCTAAAGTCATTGATTAGGTTATAGAGGGCCTTGGGCAGGGGTAGATTTCCTTGAAAAGAGTGTTATGGTCTTTGAGGAGCTTGTCAATATCCACAAGTACGTTGTTGAGGTTAGGGAGGTTTTAAAGTTCCCTTGAGCAGGTTTTAGAGTTTCTCAAGGAGGTTTTAGAAGTCTTGAGGAGACTGTTAAGGGCCTTGAGCAGGTTGTAGAGACATTTGAAAAGTTTCTAGTAGTACCTAAGAATACTTAGGGGTCCTTAAACTGTTGACCTGAGCTGTTTTGATACCTGACAGCTGACAGCCAATCAGAGAGCAGGATTTGTGGCATAAACAATGTTTGAGTGTCTGAACATTCCTGTAAAAGTTCTGGTTTGTTGAAGCCTTGAGGAGGCGGAGTCATCTGACGGCTGATTTACACTCAGTTATTTCTGTCTGTGTGTGTGTGTGTGTGTTTCTGTGTGTGTACTTCTGACTGTAGCCACACCCTCTCGCTCACTGAGGCTAAAGGTTGAAACCACCTCAGGCCTGCTAGAAAACAAACCCCGTGATTGGCTCATGGGTTTATGACATCACATGATACCTGACACCTGATAGGTGTTATTGATCCTCTCAGGCCGATTCTGGGTATTCTGCTGAACGTCTCCCTTAAATTCTTCGTCTCTTCTGATTGGCCGACGGGGCGTGCCCTGCCACAAACCCTCAACTTCGACTTAATGATTGACAGCTTTCTCGCTTCACTTTCCCACACACACACACACACAGAGTCCTGTGGTCGAACAGAGGGGTGTGTGTTACATTCTTGGTGGGATGGGTGTGGTAGAGAGACAGAGACAAACAGAGAGAGGGGGGGGGGGGGTTTGGGGGGGGGGGGGGGGTGGTCGGCTGCATTCCAGCAGATTCTCTCACACACCTGAAAACACCTGAGGCAGGTGTGTGGGCCTCAGAGCAGGTTTGACTGTTTACCTCCATGGAGACTCTTAAAGGGCCAGTCAGTGATTCCTGCAGCAGATTCAATTTAGTAAAACTTTATTTATCTGTCCAAAGGCTGCAAACAGGAAATAAAAACATACAAAGCTTAAATCAACCAGAGGAAATTAACTTTAAAACTGTCTGTTACATTATTGATTGGTACGTTTATTAAATATCTACATACACATGGTTTGAATTAGGGTGTGTGGGGGTGGGGGTTGGGTTTGACCCCTTAATTAAGACTTGGACCCCTTGGAGTCTTTCTTTCATGAAATTGTAAATATTACAACATATTTCCCATGTTTATACCTCAAGAATCTTGAAATATGATTTCAGACACCCCTATAATGGATTGTACCATTTCCAGTTAGTTGAACGTCCAGTGCATCAAACGCTAATGTAAATTTTTGTCTTTGTGACCACTCAAAGCATCACATTCACCATTCACACACATTCATACACTGGTGGAACAGCCAGGAACAACACCTCCTGAACCACAGCCACCGCATGCCGCTAATGTAAAGTTAGCTAGTTAGACCTTAACTTTCCGACTTTCAGAGTTTAGTAATTAGCATTTCTTTTACTTAAACTTAGCCATCTGACTTTAGCTGACGGCTGCCCTATCATGTCCAGCTTTGGCCTGGCATTTCCTTACTATGTTAAAATGTTAGCTAACACTGCTGTGTAGGCATGAGCAGAGACTGAGGATTAGTAATTGTAGAGACACATTTTGACATAAATTTAGAGTTCATTATTTTCTTTTTACAATAAGCATGGCTTTTGTTTTCACTCTGGAATTCAGGAGGTCAATTAGAGGGAACAGTATGGCTATGGCGGCCTTGAGGCTTGCCACAGTACCTGTCTGTCTCGTTAATTTTTGCGTTATTTGTTTGTGAGGTGTCGTGCTTGATCCAGCACACTCGCTCAGAGCTCTTAAACCTCAGATACACTTCTCATAGTGATCTGGGTCCATCCAAGTCCCTGCTGGAGAAATTACGGGAACTAAACATATACAGCCTTTCAACATCATGGCTGCCGACCAAAAAAAGCCGCCGCTCAGGAACCTTTGCTAGGTTCAGGAGATGCCCTTATCGGCCACTGCTTCCAGCCCTCTTGTTGTCAAACGTGAGATCTC
Organism: Micropterus dolomieu; assembly: GCF_021292245.1. NCBI lineage: Eukaryota > Metazoa > Chordata > Actinopteri > Centrarchiformes > Centrarchidae > Micropterus > Micropterus dolomieu. Next base: position 32,304,854 of record NC_060151.1, read on the forward strand.
TTCGGCACAAAATGGACGAACTTCAACTTATGTTACAAACCAACAAAGACTACAGTGACTGCTCTGCCATCTGCCTGACGGAGACCTGGCTGGATCAATCTGTACCCGATCAAGCGATAACACCTCCAGGCTTCACATTACATCATGTTGACAGATCGCCTAAACTATCGCACAAGTCGAAAGGCGGTGGTATCTGCATAATGATCAATGAACGCTGGTGTACAAATTCTACAGAACTCATCCATGTATGCTCACCTCACCTGGAATACCTCTCTGTCAAATGCAGACCATCATTCCTCCCACGGGAATTTGCGTTGGTGATCATGATCTGTGTGTATATTCCACCTGAACCTAATGCTATCAACACCATAGCCGAGTCAGAAAATACACACCCGGACGCAGCACTTATTGTACTTGGGGACTTTAATCAGATTAATATATCGGCTGAGCTCCCCGGCTACCATCAGCAGTAGCTTGCCCTAGCAGAGGAACCAACACGTTGGACCACTGCTATACTACCATCAAGGAAGCTTACCGTGCCTTTCTGAGGGCTCCGCTGGGCAGGTCCGACCACGCAGTGTTGCTGCTAATTCCACAATACAAGCAAAGGGTTAAATCCTCTAGATCAACAACAAAACTCTTCCGATGCTGGTCCCCTGAGGCTGTCGAAAAACTCTGTGGTTGTTTCGCATGCACAGATTGGGAGGTTTTCCAGGCTGCAGGTGATCTCCATGATGTCACAGATGTAATAACGTCATATGTCAGCTATTGCATGGACCTGTGCATTCCACTCAAAAAGATCAGACACTACAATAACAATAAACCGTGGTTTAACAGAGACATTAAACAATTCAGAAGTGAGAAGAATTCAGCTCACCTATCAGGAAACAAAGAACAATATATGGCTGCCAAATACAAACTGAGATCTGCAATAAGAAGAGCCAAATCCAATTATGCCACTAAACTTGAAGAACAAATCACCACTTATGACACACAGTTCATTTGGAAAAAACTCCAGAACATGACAAATTATAAAAAGAAGCCCACTATTACATCTGACGGCGATAATCACCTTTCTGATACACTCAACCTCTTCTATGGGAGGTTTGAGCAGGTACCTGTTATACCACCATCCACCCCCGACCCTCTCCCTGCCCCCCCTTTTACTATTTACGAGGAGGAGGTGAGAAGCATCTTCAGGGGACTTAAGAGGAATAAAGCCCCCTCCATCAAAACTCAGTACCTAAGTGCTTTAAAGAATCCATTATGATCCCGGTTTCCAAAACCAAGACCATCTCTTACCTCAATGATTATCGACCTATTGCATTGACATCAGCAGTCATGAAGTCATTTGAGCGCATCGTACTCAATTACCTAAAAACTGTCACCATCCCCCCCATGGACCCGTTACAGTTTGCATACAGAGCCAACAGGTCAGTTGAGGACACTGTCAACTTAGCAATCAATCACATACTGAATCACTTTGAGTCCGCAAATACATATGCCCGTATTCTGTTTATGCATTTCACTTCTGCATTTAATTCATTAAACCCGGCCAAACTGCTCAGTATACTACTGGACATGAATATCGACCCTTGCATCTGTTACTGGATTCATAGTTTTCTATGGAATAGGCAACAGAATGTAAAGATTAAAAACAATACATCCTCCCCTCTGTTTCTCAACACAGGCATACCTCAAGGCTGTGTCCTCTCACCCTGGCTATTTTCCCTCTACACAAACCAGCTTACGTCACACCACAGTTCTGTCAACCTATATAAATATGTGGACGATACAACTATTATAGGACTCATTACCAACAACCAAGAAACTGCATACCGTGCACAGATCAACCAAGCAGTGACCTGGTGTACAGACCATGATCTTTTACTTAACACATCAAAAACAAAAGAACTTATCGTCGATCTGAGACGTCAGCCATCCTCCAAAACACCTGTGCTCATTGATGGCAAACCCATCTCCATCATTGATACATTCAAATTTCTTGGGATACACATCAGTAACAATCTTAAATGGAAAATCAACACAGATAATATCTACAAAAAAGCTCAGCAAAGACTTTTCGACAGCTTAAGAAGTTTAGAGTAAGGTCTCATCTCCTGCTCCGCTTCTACATGGCCATCGTCGAAAGCATCCTCATCTCATCCATCACAGTCTGGTTTAGCAGTCTTGACTCATTTTCCCGGAAAAAATTACAGCGTATCATTAACAGAGCATCTAAAGTTATCGGTTCACTTTTATCATCCCTTGAATCACTCACAAACGAACACTATGCAGAGCCCATAAGATAATTTCTGGTACCCATCAGGCACCATTCGCCTTCAAACTACTGCCCTCTAGCAGGCGTTACAGGACAATAGCCTGCAGAACAACTCACTCGCTGAGGACAGTGGATTAAGCATGACCCTCATGTATTATGTACTATATATAGTAATGTGGTGTCTGTATGTACGTGTATGTTACTTTATATGTTAATGTCTAAATATCTATTGTCTAAATGTTGGAACCTGTATCAAAAAGCTGTACTGGAAACAAATTCCACCAGCCTGACTGTGTGGTCATTAAATTAAATCAAAATCAAATCAAATCAATGTCGATAATCATAACTCTACTTGTAAGACCATAATTTTTGGGGTCCCCTAGGGCTCCATTTTGAGGCCACTCTTATTCATTTTATATATAAATGGCTTTTTAAATTCTTCTAAAATATTTCATAAAATCCACTTTGCTGACGACACAATTTTATTTACATCACACAGGAACCCACATACTTTACAAGATATAGTCAACTCAGAGCTAACCAAAGTTGACTACTCGTCAGCAAAACAAATTTCATTTTATTCAAATCGAACAAAAAAAAAATTAACTACACTGCTCACTGCCTGATTAAAATTAATGGGCAGGTGATAAAAAGAGTGCATTCCACTAAATTCCTGGGGGTCCTCATTGATGACTCTCTTAACTTTACATGTCATATTGACCATCTTGTAAGCAAGCTATCAAAGTATGTTGGCTTGTTCTATAAAATCAGACATTTTCTTCCTCTGTCTGCCCGTCAAATGTTGTACAAAACTCTCTTTGAACCACATCTAAATTACTGTAATGGGATATGGTGCAACACCTTTAAAAGTCATCTTAAAAAACTTGTGTCTATGCAAAAAAAAACCCATCCGGGCTTTGTTCTGGTCAGAGATAAATTCCCCCACCCGCCCTCTATTCTATCAGCTATTGAGATTAGCTGAGTTAAATCAATATAATAATGTCTGCCTTATGTTTCAAATTGTAAATAGGCTGAAGTCTAGATTGAGTAGTCTTGTTCCTATCTCCTGCCCCCAGCACACTTACCAAACGAAAATCAAACCACTTATATTAGGAAAATGTCGCTGACATGTGCGCGCCAGTATGAGTGTTGTCTGTAGGGGACCGCAGATCTGGAACGGAATTGGCCTCAAGGTGTTGCCCTCTAACTCCAACTTCAAAAGACAACTAAAAATCACCTCATATTAACCTACATCTAATATCAAACTGTTTTCTAATGGATTACTGGGATGTATGATTGTATGTGTATGTTTTGTTATGTATGTTCTGGTGTGCTCTGTGTGCATTTATCAAGTGATAACTGTGTACACTACCTTTTCATAAATCATGGGCCCCCGTCTATAAGCTTTCATTAGCTTCTTTGGGAGACCCATTCACTATACCCAAAAAAAAAAGAGTAAGCTGAAACTTAAAACTTGAAATGATAAGAATTAGGAATTAGAGAAGATTCTGCAGACTGTATTTTGTGATAGTGTCTTTGGTTCTGGTTCAGCATCGTCCAGGTCTGACTTGCCGGCAGTTTTTCTCTAGAATACTTGGTGACCTCTGACTTTAGATGTTGCTGTGTGGTGTAGCTACCCATGGCTACACCAAGTGGTGTAATGAATTTGAATTATCATAATCAGCAGACATTACGTTAAACAAGCAAGGATACTGTAAGCTTCGGTTCACTGAAGCACACGCCTGTGCTGTTCTGGGGTTCCTTTACAACCTGGTAAAAGGTTGATGAGTATAATTCACACCCTGTATATATAGAGTATAATACAGTAACTCAGCAATGAGGCGACAGCAGCAGATGCGTACACAATATGAAATCTTTAATGTCAGTGCACTAACAATACAACAAGATCTGCTGCACAACTCGTAAAACAAAAAGAAAACACTGTCCATACAGTACAGGGGCACACACTCTTCACACTCAGATGCTTTGGTTAAATGCTGCTGTATGTTTTATGGGTTAGTGCACAAGATGTCGGTATAAAAAAATAAATATTTAAAGTATTACACACCATGTCTCAGGGTTCGTATGCTGTGTTTGAGGCCTGTAGTGGAACTGATGGCTCATGTTGCTCTGAACATCGACTGCTGTCAGACTATTGTTCTTTTACAAAGACAGGAAACACACACACACACACAGTGTGTGATGTCATTAAGGGGCGGAGTCTACAGCACGTAGTGGGTGGGGCTTAGAGCAGACAGGAAGAGCAGACACTTCCCTCTGTAAACAGAACAGGCCTGAGATCAGCCTCCTGCTATTGTTCTGCATGTGTGTGTCCAGAAACCAGGAGCCCAGTAGACCCACGGGGTCCGACAGCTCCGACCAAAACCCTGGACCCTACGTTTAACAGGCTGTTTGAGGGTTAGACTCCCCCAAAACATGAGCAGTGAGTGCACAGGTAGACAGGTAGGGTGATTCATTTTCTGTTGACTGAAAATATTCATCTCAGTTCACCTGCACACCAGGCTGCGGTCGTCTTCCTCCAGGAAGCAGATCTGTTTAACGGCAGGTAAACCAGATACCTGCTCTCAGGTGGATTTCTCCTGGAGATCAGTTTATCAGGTGTCTCATCGTCTCTTCGCAGGTGAGCGTGAGAAAGAATCAGTTTATGACCTGCAGCATGTAAAGAGATTACCTGCTTAACCTGGTTTATCCAAGTTAATTTCATGTGACCGCACTGAAAGTGTGCATGTTTCCACCTGAGCAGGTGATGTCACTGTTAAGCCCCGCCCCTCTACCTGGTGAGTGGGCGGATTCTGTGGTTTTGAAAGAATCCCTGCAGACTGTGGAACCTCTTTTATATCCCCTCTCTTTCCTGGAGGGCTTTTAGTTTGAAAGACTGAGAAGAGTTGGGCAGAGAAGCAGACAGGTGAGTCCTTCACTCTCTGAGCAGCCTCACCTGTCAGCAGCGTCTCACAGAGGCCGGGCTGATGACAAGAGAGAAAGAGAAGATAACAAGCTGGAAGCATGCGGGTTAGCGTTAGCGTTAGCATCAGAAGCTGCAGGTCAGAGATTGTAGTTTGACTTGTTCTGACAAGAAGAAGCAGAGAAAACATAACGCTCATTCCTTGGTCTGTCAGCTGCTTCCACAGAGTCCCTATACAGAAATACAGAAAGTAAATTTCAAACACTTTGCCAACTGTAATGTGTCTAAATTAAAAAACACCACAGGGGGACACAGAACATGCTGCAGTTCAGATTGTGATCAGGTTAACAAACAGTACCTACAGCTGCTGAGCCGCCGCTGGCCGCTGCATTTCTACATTTAACAGCGTGAAAATAAACTGCAGGTCGACACCCAGCTGAAATATGGCAGAGTGGGTGGATTATATTAGACTGGACAGGTGTTCCTAATAAAGTGGCCAATAGGTGTACATGTATTTTTGCTGTTGACAGTTTGAAACCCGTCTTTCCGGTGAGTTTAACTCTGTGACCCTGCAGCACGTGTCACTCTTCAGCTACTTACTGATGTGAGTTTTCTCTCTTCAGGGGGGCCGATGAGCAGGTGTGACCGCTGATCCCTCACCTTTACATCTACTTGAGGGTGGCGGGCCCTGAGGAGCCCAAGGCCATCACCATGGCAACAACTTCCTCCCTGCTCGGCAGAGGTGAGTTCTCGTTTTACAGGAGACAGCTGCCATGATGGGCCCTGAATGCAACACCTGCAGCAACAGTAGTAATATTTATCAGTAGCAGTCAAAGTAGTGGTAGTATTAGTAATAGTAGTAGCATTAGCATTAACAGTACTAGTAGCAAGAGCAGGAGCATTAGCAGTAGTAGTAGCAGGAGCATTAGCATTAGCAGTAGTAGTAGTAGCATTAGTAATAGTAGTAGCATTAGCATTAACAGTAATAGTAGCAGGAGCATTAGCATTAGCAGTAGTAGTAGTAGCATTAGTAATAGTAGTAGCATTAGCATTAACAGTAATAGTAGCAGGAGCATTAGCAGTAGTAGTAGCAGGAGCATTAGCATTAGCAGTAGTAGTAGCAGGAGCATTAGCATTAGCAGTAGTAGTAGTAGCATTAGTAATAGTAGTAGCATTAGCATTAACAGTAATAGTAGCAGGAGCATTAGCATTAACAGTAGTAGTAGCATTAGCATCGGCCCTTTTGCTTGATATAAGAAAACCAAAAAGGTTAGGGTCGAGGGCAACAAGACTTGTTTGAAGATGCTAGTCTCAACCATGTCCAGTTGCCCTTGATTTTAACCTTCTTTCGACAACTATGACGTGGATGAGAACCTTCACAGACGATATAGGATAAGATACACTTTATTGTCCCCGGAGGGAACTTTGTCTTGGGCATCAGTGCTGCACAACACTTCACACAAATAAAACACTGTTCTTTATTGTGTCCTATGATCCGGGTCCAGCAGGTCTGGGTCTGGTCCTGGTGGAGTTTCAGTATGAGTACCAGGGTCGGGACGGGGCTCTGATCTCCATCAAACCCAACGAGCGTTATGTCCTTTTGGCTAAGACCAACGACCACTGGTGGCAGGTCCAGAGCGACCGCAGTTCGAATTCCAAGCCCTTCTACATCCCTGCCAAGTATGTCAAGGAGCTGCCGCTGGACTTCCCCTCACCTCTGGACTTTGCCAAGACCATCAGTCCTGAACCGGTGCTGCTTCCTGTGGTGGCACCTGTCCCGGTCCCGGTCCCTGTCCCTGTTCCAAAGACCCTGGAGGAGCCCAACAAAACCAAACCAGGGGACGAGGTGGCGATCCGACTTAGACCTGATGCTTCCAACAGATACCGCAAGACTGAGAACCGTATGTCCACATTCGGTGTCCCGCTGGACTTCCATGACCTGTCGCCTATTGTGGCGCCGGCACCGCGACATCCCAGCAAACCCACTGCTGCTCCCACAGAGACCAGGACCACAGCCACCAGTGAGACTACAAAGAAGGCAGACAATGCTCTGAGCAAAAAGAGCTTGTCTGGGTTCCTCGACGACCAAAAGGACTCCGGGAAACATCGAGTTCCCAATTTCAGTCCAGCAGACCCCATCTCTATACCCCGGCCCCAGACCCAGCCCATCCCTGTGGAAACACCGGTGGTCCCAGTGGTACCGGTGGTCCCAACGGTACCGGCGGTCCCCGCTGTCTCAGCAGTGCCAGCAGCCCCCGTGGTCCCAGCAGTGCCGGCAGCCCCCGTGGTCCCAGCAGTGCCGGCAGCCCCCGTGGTCCCAGCAGTGCCGGCAGCCCCCGTGGTCCCAGCAGTCCCGGCAGCCCCCGTGGTCCCAGCAGTCCCGGCAGCCCCCGTGGTCCCAGCAGTCCCGGCAGCCCCCGTGGTCCCAGCAGTCCCGGCAGCCCCCGTAGTCCCCGTGGTCCCCGTGGTCCCAGTGGACCCTGTGGTCTCAGCGGTCCTCGTGGTCCCCGCACCCCCCCATCACAACAACATCCACAACACGTCCTTGGCATCTTCAGATCCCCATGACAACTTAGAGTCCCCCATAGAACCGGAGGAGGAGGAGGAGGAGAAGGAGGAGGAGGAGAACATCTCCGAAGAAGATTCACCGAAGGAGGAAGATTCGAACCACATCTACGAGTCCATCCTAGACCTGAACCTGGACCTGGAGGCTCTGGTTGGAGGAAGGGTGAGTCCTGCAGGGCCGCCTGAACCTGCACCTGTACCTGAACCTGCACCTGCAACTGCCCCGCCCCCCACACAGGTAAGACAACTAAAACCTTTTCAGTCTGTTTTGTCAAATGTTGTCGGCCGATGGTCCTCGTGCTTTTCTAGTGAAATTAATCGTTTTGATTTTGAATATTGTGGATTTATTGAAGTCGACTTTCAGTCAGCTTTCATTCAGCGTCCATGGTCTTCATCCTGTGTGATGTCAGCAGCTCTTTGGCTCTGACGTCTCCGTAGAGTTTAAAACTGAAGATAAAATATCTTTTGGAAGATAAAGTTTGAGGTATAAATCTGTAGATTGACTGAAGGTGAAGCTTCATGTTTTTTAACATAGTTACAAACTAGTCAGTACATGTCTGTGTATATATTGTGATATTAGACTGTTTAATTGTAAATACTCTGCACATCACAGGGATGATACCATGAAACCAGTGGCTCCCGGCTACATTAGCCGCTACTAGTATAACACACCTGAATGTTGGTGGCCAAGTTGCATTATGGGTAACAAGACAATGTCTACTGCATCAATTTTCATCCTATTCTAAAAACGGTCCATGGAGACTCAGACACAGTTAAGCCCTGCAGCACCTGCGAGGTGCGGGGACCTCGTGGTCTCGCAGACCCCAGCAGGGCCCAGCAGGGCCCAGCAGTCTCGCTGTATAATTTTTAATATGCTAAAAACAAATGCCATCGTGATAAAGGCAATACTCTGACTTGTTGACATAATGACGGTACACACAGGCTGAAAGTAGCTCCGTGAAGCGTTCAGCGCGTCAGCCTGCAGGTGGCAGCAGAGTTTTAACGTTAAAGTCCTTCAGGGAGACGTTCAGGGGATGAAGCAGCTGTTGGTGTTTCCTCCGTCTGAGTCAGTTTGAGTTTTCTGTCAGTCTGCGAGGTTTGAAAAGAGTGATCATGTTGCTCCATCTGGCTTTTAGATGGTTGGTTTGTTTGGAAGAAGAAAGTTCTTTTTTGGTTGCTTTGAATGTCTTTTTCTTCTTTTTGTTTCCCTGGAAGAGGAATTGAGTGACATGGTGACATATTATATAATATTGCTAACTTGCAGAAGGAGACATGACTTGACTTTTATCTTCATTGAACTAAAACCTCCGTCTTTCCTGAACCTGAACATGTTTCAACTTGTTCACAGAATAAGAAGCTCTGAGTTTCTTCAGTCAGCTCTGTGTGAAGGTTCGAGGTTTTCCCCGTGTTGTAGTCGCTGTTATTACTCTCTGATGTTGTTCAGGTCAGCTGTTAGCCAGGAAGCTAAATGAAGAATGGAGGAGGGAGAGAGGCGTTCTGTCCACAGCGTTACTGTGTCTCAGTCTCAGGTGTGAAAAACTGCGTCGTCTGTTTGTGAGACCAGCAAAAAAACTTTCAACCGCAAACAATCCTACATCTGATTTACTGAAACATCTGAAGCAGCAACGTGAAACTTGGGCTGTAGTGTAACTCGTCAGGAGAGAGCGGTGTTCAGCAACATTTGGTGTTCTGTAGAAACTCTGAAAATGCTGCTCAGAGAAATGTGCAGAAACGCAGGAGTTCAGACGTCAGAGAGAGACTTATTACTTATTTTTTATTGTTAAATATATCCAGAGTCTGGAACTGTCCAGCTTCATCTGCTCTGAGAGGCTGTTTCAGCTTGTTGACGCCTCAGGTTCATTATTGCTCCTGTGGACTCATTTCTAAAATCAGCTGCTGAACTGATGAGTAACTAGTTACTTTTAACATGAAGTAATAAGTAAAGTAGTATTACTCTTTTAAGGGGTAATAAGTGAAAAGTAACTTATTCCAGTTCCTGCCCAGCACCATCTATAGTCCGGTTCTGAGCTTGGATTTGCTGCCACATGAGGTTCAGTCAGGCTGCAGGTTGTTTTACAAAATAAAAGCCCTCTCCCACGTGTCATTTCCTGCAGCGTCCACACAGGAAGCTGAGAGCAGAAAAGGGCTGTTTCCTCTTTTTCTTCTGATCAGAGCAGAAACAGACGACCTTTGACCTCCAGCAGCAGCAGAACCTTTCAGTCCTCTGGTTCTGTTTGTTCAGGGTTTTTTTTGTATTTAGTGTTTATTGTTTGTTCTCACTGTATTGATTGAAATGTATTATTTATATTTATTTATCTTATTATATATCTATGGCTTATTTGTAAAAGAACAATAGTCTGACAGCAGTCGATGTTCAGAGCAACTTGAACCATCAGCTCCACTACAGGCCTCAAACACACCATACGAACCCTGAGACATGGTGTGTAATACTTTAAATATTTATTTTATATACTGACATCTTGTGCACTAACCCATAGATTCTTTTTCTGTGTGTAACTTTATTAACTCATTCACGACCTGGACGCCTCTGGTGACATCACAGCAGGATGTGATGAGGTCAGCAGGATGTAGTGATGTCACAGCCAGCAGGATGTGTTCAGGGTCAGACAGGAAACGGGGAGAGGACGCCGCTGCAGCGACGCCTGCAGGACGAAAGGGGAACAACCAGAGGAACCCGACACCTGAGCGTGTTTCATGGTTTTATGTCCCGGTGGGGAAACTGAGGTTCCTGCAGGCAGAGACGCCGTGTGAGGGGTCGGGTTACAATAAGGTCAAGGCGTGTGTGTGCGTGGACTGCAGCCATGTTGGGTAATATTCTAGCTGCAGGGAGTTTACATATCGTTGTAACTGGGTTGAGACCAGATGAGAACGGGTGTTGCTGATGCTGCTAGACTTCTGTCCTTGTGACTGTAACGTCCTCTGTCTTCATCTACACTAGAAAACAAAAAAGGGAAAAGAGCAGGTGCGTTGGTTTGCTGACACGATGTCCAGATACCCAGCAGCCCCTGCTGCAGCCTGAGAACCACACCGTTTCATTAGGCTCTAATCAAAACTCATGTTTAGTCTCTTTTTTGGGACAAACAGGACAGGAGTCAAGACAAATGCTTGTAGTTCAGGACTGTCCTGAATAGTTTATTTCCGTCTGGTCACCCTGTTGTTACTAACATTATAACCATCGACGTGACTATTGAAGTTATTACAGTTTTTCTCAATTACTTAAATACTATTAGAAGGTATTTGAACTAAAATTTCAAAACCACAACTCAAAAAGCACACCTCTTTTACTAAACTCTACACACAACTCCCTTCATTTCTCATCGCCTACACCATGTGGTCATTGTTCACTCAAGTCAGCAGAGTTGAGCTCAATTAGCACACAACTATAGGCGGAAACAAAGGCTCACAAGTGATCAGAAGCTTCAATAGACAGATAAAAGGGCTGGAGTCAGTTCATTCACTTCTGAGAAATGTGAAGAAAGAGGTCGAGGACACCAGAGAGGAGGAGCGAGAGGAGTTTGGAGAGAAGGAGATGGGATGGGAGGAAGAAGAGGAGGAGGAAGAGGAGGGCCTGTCCCAGACCAATGAAATAAATAATTAGTTGTTTGGTGTGTTCTACTAAACATTAAGGAATAAGAAATGTTCAAACGTACCTTGTGTCTTTTGTTGCGGCCCTCATGTGAAAAGGTTTCTGAGGGGAAGAACCAAAAACAACATTACTTACAACCGGTTTTTGTGGTACTGTTTTGAATTCATCACACCAGTGTGTAAGACTGTGTTGTCTGAGGGCAAAGTTTGTTTTTTTAGTAAGATTTGGTTTTGAGTGGAGACCTGAAAATAGGATGTTTGGAGAATTTGGTGAAAAGTTGTTTTTAGAATTTTGAGAAAAAGAGCCATAATTTCATGAAATGTGTTTAAGCAGAATGCTTATATTTATTTTATATTTCCTCTAAGATGTCGTGGAGTAGACTCAAGTAAAGTATAAGTACCTTAAATGTGTACTTGGTACAGGGTGGCGTTGATGTAACACCTTTAAAACATCAGAATCCTTAAATGAACAGCAGAGTGTGTTTGGTGCTTCTTCTACTGCAAGCCCTTTAATCTTCATCTATAATGAAATCTAACGATCCCAAACACAGAGCTGTGGTTAGTCTCTGAGGGCTAAGCAGGGGCCTCACTGACCTCGGGGCCCCACAGTGGGACAATCTGGCCCTGAGCGAGGTTTGATTGTAGGAGAAAAAGTGATAAAAACGATTTAAGTTCAACAGATTTCCACAAAACATGATGACATTCGTAGACATTCTTTGTCTTTGTCTTCATTATTAAACAGTGTGGACCAGCAGGTGGCAGCATCACATGGTGTCCAGAGTAAAGAGCTCCTTCAGTCTGGACTACAGTGTTCAGATGAAAGAAACAATCTTTGTTAAAACATTTAAGTGGGAACACAGTGGTAAGAGTGCAGCTCATAAACTTTAGAAGATCTTTTTCTGAACTCTGTGAACAGATAAATAAATAAATAACACGTTTTTTTCCCTTTAGGACGAATGTAAAGACTCACAGGAGCATTCGTTTCAGTCTGTTTTGAACCAGCAGCTACCATGACGCTTTGCAAGATGACTTTAAAAAAAATTCAAACAGTGGACAGGGGCGTGACTATAGACTGGTGGGCGGGGCTACAGCCTGCAGAGGGGAGCTGCTGTCTGGAAACATGAGCCAGCTTCAGCTGCAGAAGGATTATAAAACTTTCTGACTTGGTTCTGATGGAGAGACTTGCAGAGAGGGGCATTGTGGGTAAGTTAACTTTATCAGGCAGGTTCTTTTTTCTAAACACCAACAGAAAGCGACGGCGCTCTGGACCACCAGACGCAGCAGCAGAGTGTGTTAAAGGACTGTTACAGAGGAACAGCTGATCTCCAGTCAGCTGACAGGAGGGGAAGTGTGTTTATGTTAATGTGACATCAGTCTGTCAGGGGGGGTCACACCTGATCCTGGTCTCATCAGGTCTGTCAGAGTCCTGCTGTGTCTCTGTGCGGTTTATATGTACTGTGTGAGAAACATAATGTGCTGCAGCTCTGTGTTTGAGGTCCGACCCGGTCTGGATCAGGTCGGTTCTGTTAGAAAGAAACTAATTCTGATCCTCGGTTGAGAATAAAGAGATTAAAGGGAAAGTGATGATGCTGCTGCTGTTAGTGCTGTTGTTCCATTAGCTTTTGATTATGTTTGTTTATCTCTGTGTGTTTATGTGTGTGTGTGTGTGTTTATAAAACATAGGAGGAGTACTTCCTGTCTGGCAGCACCCCCCCTCCACCCAGAGACACTCTGTTACTGTTAATGAGGAAAAAAAGAGTCTGTGAAACGGCTACTCTGTAACATCACAGAAAACTGTCAAATATTATGAAACACTCAAAGGTCCAGTGTGTCATATTTCTGAGGATCTACTGACAGAAATGCAATAAAAGATCCATAACTATGTTTTCAGTGGTGTATAAAGACCTTACATATTGAACCCTTGTGTTTTTATTACCTTAGAATGAGACATTTATATCTACATGGAAGGACCCATGTTTCTATTGTAGCCCAAACGGGTAAAATGCTCTACAGAGTGCGTTTTGTCATTACGGTGAATACGTATGAAGAAGAAGGAATTATCAGATTTTTTATTTCCTCCTGTTTATTTCCTCCAGTGTAAAGTAGTGAGCGTGCAGCTTGTATAACAGTGTAAAGTAGTGAGCGAGCAGCTTGTATAACAGTGTAAAGTAGTGAGCGTGCAGCTTGTATAACAGTGTAAAGTAGTGAGCGTGCAGCTTGTATAACAGTGTAAAGTAGTGAGCGTGCAGCTTGTATAACAGTGTAAAGTAGTGAGCGAGCAGCTTGTATAACAGTGTAAAGTAGTGAGCGTGCAGATTGTATAACAGTGTAAAGTAGTGAGCGTGCAGCTTGTATAACAGTGTAAAGTAATGAGCGAGCAGCTTGTATAACAGTGTAAAGTAGTGAGCGTGCAGATTGTATAACAGTGTAAAGTAGTGAGCGAGCAGCTTGTATAACAGTGTAAAGTAGTGAGCGAGCAGCTTGTATAACAGTGTAAAGTAGTGAGCGTGCAGCTTGTATAACAGTGTAAAGTAGTGAGCGAGCAGCTTGTATAACAGTGTAAAGTAGTGAGCGTGCAGATTGTATAACAGTGTAAAGTAGTGAGCGTGCAGCTTGTATAACAGTGTAAAGTAGTGAGCGAGCAGATTGTATAACAGTGTAAAGTAGTGAGCGTGCAGCTTGTATAACAGTGTAAAGTAATGAGCGAGCAGCTTGTATAACAGTGTAAAGTAGTGAGCGTGCAGATTGTATAACAGTGTAAAGTAGTGAGCGTGCAGCTTGTATAACAGTGTAAAGTAGTGAGCGTGCAGCTTGTATAACAGTGTAAAGTAGTGAGCGTGCAGCTTGTAAAGTAGTGAGCGTACAGCTTGTATAACAGTGTAAAGTAGTGAGCGTGCAGCTTGTAAAGTAGTGAGCATACAGCTTGTATAACAGTGTAAAGTAGTGAGCGTGCAGCTTGTGTAACAGTGTGTAAAGTAGTGAGCGTGCAGCTTGTGTAACAGTGTAAAGTAGTGAGCGTACAGCTTGTATAACAGTGTAAAGTAGTGAGCGTGCAGCTTGTGTAACAGTGTGTAAAGTAGTGAGCGTACAGCTTGTGTAACAGTGTGTAAAGTAGTGAGCGTACAGCTTGTGTAACAGTGTAAAGTAGTGAGCGTGCAGCTTGTATAACAGTGTAAAGTAGTGAGCGTGCAGCTTGTATAACAGTGTAAAGTAGTGAGCGTGCAGCTTGTAAAGTAGTGAGCGTGCAGCTTTATAACAGTGTAAAGTAGTGAGCGTACAGCTTGTGTAACAGTGTAAAGTAGTGAGCGTGCAGCTTGTGTAACAGTGTAAAGTAGTGAGCGTACAGCTTGTATAACAGTGTAAAGTAGTGAGCGTACAGCTTGTATAACAGTGTAAAGTAGTGAGCGTGCAGCTTGTGTAACAGTGTGTA
>NC_060151.1:32319758-32324362 GCF_021292245.1 Micropterus dolomieu
AACAGTGTAAAGTAGTGAGCGTACAGCTTGTATAACAGTGTAAAGTAGTGAGCGTGCAGCTTGTATAACAGTGTAAAGTAGTGAGCGTGCAGCTTGTAAAGTAGTGAGCGTGCAGCTTGTGTAACAGTGTGTAAAGTAGTGAGCGTGCGGCTTGTGTAACAGTGTAAAGTAGTGAGCGTACAGCTTGTATAACAGTGTAAAGTAGTGAGCGTGCAGCTTGTGTAACAGTGTGTAAAGTAGTGAGCGTACAGCTTGTGTAACAGTGTAAAGTAGTGAGCGTACAGCTTGTGTAACAGTGTAAAGTAGTGAGCGTGCAGCTTGTGTAACAGTGTGTAAAGTAGTGAGCGTGCAGCTTGTGTAACAGTGTGTAAAGTAGTGAGCGTGCAGCTTGTATAACAGTGTAAAGTATTGAGCGTACAGCTTGTAAAGTAGTGAGCGTGCAGCTTGTATAACAGTGTAAAGTAGTGAGCGTGCAGCTTGTATAACAGTGTAAAGTAGTGAGCGTGCAGCTTGTATAACAGTGTAAAGTAGTGAGCGTGCAGCTCGTATAACAGTGTAAAGTAGTGAGCGTGCAGCTTGTGTAACAGTGTAAATCTGCTGTCCCCTCAAAATAACACATCACACAGCCATTAATGTCTAAACCGCTGGCAACAAAAGTGACTCCACTCCTGAGAGAAAGTTCCACTTCTCTGAGATATGAAACAGAGAAACAGAACATCCTGTCGGTTTAAAAGCTGGAACTCTTAAATATGTTTCTGCTTCACAAATAACTAAAATGATTAATTGATCCTCAAAAGAGCTGCCCATTAATTTGGTGTTGATTAAGTAATTAATGGGCTAATTGTTACAGTAGAGACTCGTTACAGCCTTCAGATGAACTTTTGGACCAAACTGTCCTTTAAGTTCCCAGTTCTCTCTCTCTTCCTCTCTCCCTGTAGGACACCAGCTCGCTCGCCCCTAACTCGCCCATCTACGCCAACGTCTCCAGTCTGAAGAAAACGTCCGTCCCTCAGATCTCCATCTCTGGCCCCGCCCTCCCCCCGCCTCCACCAGACCACCCCCCTCCGATCCCTGACCACACCCCCTCGTCTTCAGTTTCCTCCTCCTCTGGAATGATAAGCCCCGCCTCCCCCCTCAGCCCACACGGATGGCAGGTAAGGTGACCTCTGACCTCTAACTCTAAATGAAAACAGTGGTTGATGACATTTAATTTATTTTTATAGCACCAATTTATGCTACAGCCTGAAAGGAGCTGCAGCGTCAGTTGACACAGAAGCAGATTTATAGATGTATATTTTTACGCCCTCTCTTTTAGTTTCAGTGATTCAAACACACTTCTGTGTCTTCTTGTGTTTACACTCAATGTTACTGCGACTCACTGAGCTCATTAAAGTTTCATCAGGTGGAACAGGAGCTGTTCGTTAAAGCTTGCATGTTACTGAAGAACAGGTGACGGTTCACTGCTTTGCTCAGAGACACGTGAACAGGACGAACAGCCTGTGAAGCTTCACCAACACAGACGTCCTGATGTTTAGGCAGAACGCTGAGGACAGGACTTTAACTACGAGAGATAAAATCTGTCTCTGATCTAAAGTTCACAGGCAGGTAGTTAAGATATTTAAACACCGCTGTAGTGGTGTTGTAGTACTCGAGACCGGTCTTAAGACCACTTTTTGATGGTCTTGGTCTTGTCTCAGTCTCGGACATTGAGGACTCTGGATTTTATTTCAAGACCAGTAAAGACCATAACTTTGGGAATATCAATAAATTGCTTTTGCATCATCTGATTTATTTGTTAACATCCAAACTTTGATTGGATGTAACCAATCACCCTAAAAATGTGTTGTTCCCGTTAACGACTGCCCCCCCTCCCTGCGATGGTCAGCATGGAAAGGAGTGTTGGAAAAAGATGCTTACATTGATTTCAGCTCTTAGTGTTTGTATGTGGGTGCTTTAGTGGGTATGTGGGTCTCTCAGATCAGTTTGAGAAGTACCTCTGATCTCGTTCCACATTTCAGTGTGTGTCAGGTAATGTGGGGAACTGGTCTTGGTCTCGACTCGGCCTCAGCCTCTAAAAGTCTTGGTCTTGTCTCAGTTGACTACAACACTGTGCTGCAGAATGGTTTTATGTTTTCAACATTTCAGCCTCATGTTCAGGAACAAGAAGTGACGTAAGGTAAACAACTGGACATGTCTGTGCTCACCTGAGTGTTAGACAGGTGCATGAGTGGACACAGTGGACACACCTGAGTGTTAGACAGGTGCATGAGTGGACACAGTGGACACACCAGAGTGTTAGACAGGTGAATCAGTGGACACACCTGAGTGTTAGACAGGTGCATGAGTGGACACAGTGGACACACCTGAGTGTTAGACAGGTGCATGAGTGGACACAGTGGACACACCAGAGTGTTAGACAGGTGAATCAGTGGACACACCTGAGTGTTAGACAGGTGCATGAGTGGACACAGTGGACACACCTGAGTGTTAGACAGGTGCATGAGTGGACACAGTGGACACACCAGAGTGTTAGACAGGTGAATCAGTGGACACACCTGAGTGTTAGACAGGTGCATGAGTGGACACAGTGGACACACCTGAGTGTTAGACAGGTGCATGAGTGGACACAGTGGACACACCAGAGTGTTAGACAGGTGAATCAGTGGACACACCTGAGTGTTAGACAGGTGCATGAGTGGACACAGTGGACACACCTGAGTGTTAGACAGGTGCATGAGTGGACACAGTGGACACACCAGAGTGTTAGACAGGTGAATCAGTGGACACACCTGAGTGTTAGACAGGTGCATGAGTGGACACAGTGGACACACCTGAGTGTTAGACAGGTGCATGAGTGGACACAGTGGACACACCAGAGTGTTAGACAGGTGAATCAGTGGACACACCTGAGTGTTAGACAGGTGCATGAGTGGACACAGTGGACACACCTGAGTGTTAGACAGGTGCATGAGTGGACACAGTGGACACACCAGAGTGTTAGACAGGTGAATCAGTGGACACACCTGAGTGTTAGACAGGTGCATGAGTGGACACAGTGGACACACCTGAGTGTTAGACAGGTGCATGAGTGGACACAGTGGACACACCAGAGTGTAAGACAGGTGCATCAGTGGACACAGTGGACACACCAGAGTGTAAGACAGGTGCATCAGTGGACACACCTGAGTGTAAGACAGGTGCATCAGTGGACACAGTGGACACACCTGAGTGTTAGACAGGTGCATCAGTGGACACAGTGGACACACCAGAGTGTTAGACAGGTGCATCAGTGGACACACCTGAGTGTTAGACAGGTGCATCAGTGGACACACCTGAGTGTTAGACAGGCGCATCAGTGGACACATCTGATGAATAAAACAGCTGCAAGTGAACAAAGTAATTTAAAGATTTAAGTGCAATAAAATAATTATTAAATAAAGGATCATTCTTATAAAAGTTTTTCAAAATGTGGGGTTAACACAAATAACTACGACTGCGCCTGAACGCACCATCAGTTCTCCTGAGTAGACTCAGAGTGGACGGTGTTCAGATCTCGCTGACCCTGAACGCTCCTTGTTCAGGTGCACACCGACCAGGACAGCGGGAAGGTGTTCTACTACCATCCTGTGACCAGACAGACCACCTGGTCCGACCCCCGCACCCCCCCGACCCCGCCTGCTCGAGACATGGGCCAGTCCAGGGGCAGCGAGGGGAGACAGCTGGCCTCCCCCTCCCCTCTGACCTGCCCCGCCTCCTCTCAGGTACCAACCATCATTTTATTTCTGAAAATGTGAGTAAAAAGAACACGTTCTGTTCAGATGAACTAAAACATCCTGTGAACTAACGTCCTGTCAGGGTTCTTCTTGGGAGCAGCTGGTGGACGAAGTCTCAGGGAAATTTTACTACTACAACCCCACCTCAAGAGCCACGACATGGGACGCACCAGAGACATCTGGCCCCTCCTCGTCCTCCTCACCCCCACCAGGACCTGCAGCCAGCAGGAGGTCCGGCGTCGGCCCGGTAAGGTCCTGGTTTACGTCTGGATTAGGTCTTCTTTAAGATCACTGAAGTCTTACAGACACATGCTGCCCTGTGAAACCGCGGTTTCAGCCCGGAAGTTCATAGATGCGATGTTTTGCTGTGAAACGTAAAATGATTTTTGTTTGACTGAAAATATCCTGACGTCAACAAAAGACTCTTTAAAGCTCAAAAAGAAGTTTGAAGTCAGAATCTGACGATGCGTTCAAGGCTAAACGAATGTATTTATTATTGTCTTTATCTTTGAAGTACATCAGGTAGAACGTGAAGACATGAGAGCAGGTCGGTTCTGTCTTCGGATGATTTAGGATCATTTAATAACTTTCTATAATAACTGTGTTTGAAGCCTCCGTTGCCAGAGGAAGACTATCCTGTAGACGTCCACACTGACAACGACTCTGTCTTCACATCGGTACAACACACACACACATATACAACATGTGAACCTGTCACCGGCTTTGACTGTTAATCTCCAGTTGCTTCTTTTCCCAGAATCCTCAACAGCACGCCAGTCTGATTCCCAGAGCTCAGCTGGACCAGAAAGATGCAAACAGCTCCCAGAGGAG
>NC_060151.1:32324462-32344334 GCF_021292245.1 Micropterus dolomieu
TCAGTGGACACAGTGGACACACCAGAGTGTTAGACAGGTGCATCAGTGGACACACCTGAGTGTTAGACAGGTGCATCAGTGGACACAGTGGACACACCAGAGTGTAAGACAGGTGCATCAGTGGACACACCAGGGTGTTAGACAGGTGCATCAGTGGACACACCAGAGTGTTAGACTGGTGCATCAGTGGACACAGTGGACACACCTGAGTGTTAGACAGGTGCATCAGTGGACACAGTGGACACACCTGAGTGTTAGACAGGTGCATCAGTGGACACAGTGGACACACCTGAGTGTTAGACAGGTGCATCAGTGGACACACCAGAGTGTTAGACAGGTGCATCAGTGGACACACCTGAGTGTTAGACAGGTGCATCAGTGGACACACCTGAGTGTTAGACAGGTGCATCAGTGGACACAGTGGACACACCTGAGTGTTAGACAGGTGCATCAGTGGACACACCAGAGTGTTAGACAGGTGCATCAGTGGACACACCTGAGTGTTAGACAGGTGCATCAGTGGACACACCTGAGTGTTAGACAGGCGCATCAGTGGACACATCTGATGAATAAAACAGCTGCAAGTGAACAAAGTAATTTAAAGATTTAAGTGCAATAAAATAATTATTAAATAAAGGATCATTCTTATAAAAGTTTTTCAAAATGTGGGGTTAACACAAATAACTACGACTGCGCCTGAACGCACCATCAGTTCTCCTGAGTAGACTCAGAGTGGACGGTGTTCAGATCTCGCTGACCCTGAACGCTCCTTGTTCAGGTGCACACCGACCAGGACAGCGGGAAGGTGTTCTACTACCATCCTGTGACCAGACAGACCACCTGGTCCGACCCCCGCACCCCCCCGACCCCGCCTGCTCGAGACATGGGCCAGTCCAGGGGCAGCGAGGGGAGACAGCTGGCCTCCCCCTCCCCTCTGACCTGCCCCGCCTCCTCTCAGGTACCAACCATCATTTTATTTCTGAAAATGTGAGTAAAAAGAACACGTTCTGTTCAGATGAACTAAAACATCCTGTGAACTAACGTCCTGTCAGGGTTCTTCTTGGGAGCAGCTGGTGGACGAAGTCTCAGGGAAATTTTACTACTACAACCCCACCTCAAGAGCCACGACATGGGACGCACCAGAGACATCTGGCCCCTCCTCGTCCTCCTCACCCCCACCAGGACCTGCAGCCAGCAGGAGGTCCGGCGTCGGCCCGGTAAGGTCCTGGTTTACGTCTGGATTAGGTCTTCTTTAAGATCACTGAAGTCTTACAGACACATGCTGCCCTGTGAAACCGCGGTTTCAGCCCGGAAGTTCATAGATGCGATGTTTTGCTGTGAAACGTAAAATGATTTTTGTTTGACTGAAAATATCCTGACGTCAACAAAAGACTCTTTAAAGCTCAAAAAGAAGTTTGAAGTCAGAATCTGACGATGCGTTCAAGGCTAAACGAATGTATTTATTATTGTCTTTATCTTTGAAGTACATCAGGTAGAACGTGAAGACATGAGAGCAGGTCGGTTCTGTCTTCGGATGATTTAGGATCATTTAATAACTTTCTATAATAACTGTGTTTGAAGCCTCCGTTGCCAGAGGAAGACTATCCTGTAGACGTCCACACTGACAACGACTCTGTCTTCACATCGGTACAACACACACACACATATACAACATGTGAACCTGTCACCGGCTTTGACTGTTAATCTCCAGTTGCTTCTTTTCCCAGAATCCTCAACAGCACGCCAGTCTGATTCCCAGAGCTCAGCTGGACCAGAAAGATGCAAACAGCTCCCAGAGGAGGCAGCAGGAGGTAATCAGTCAGTAGGTCAGGCAGTCTGTCGGTGAGGCAGCTGGTTTATCATTCATTGATTCGTTGGTTATTCCAGGCTCCGCCTTTGCCCCAATGGCTGATGGGAAATGGAGTTTCTGAGGAGGGAACAGTTCCACAAGTGAAGAACTGGAGACACAGCGTGGCCGAAGTCGTGAGTCTAACCAGCGTAGCAGTCTGTGCAGATCCATGAGCTGCGTCAACCAGATCTTAACAA
The DNA here is from genome assembly GCF_021292245.1 of Micropterus dolomieu. Taxonomy (NCBI): domain Eukaryota; kingdom Metazoa; phylum Chordata; class Actinopteri; order Centrarchiformes; family Centrarchidae; genus Micropterus; species Micropterus dolomieu. Next base: position 32,326,509 of record NC_060151.1, read on the forward strand.
TAATCCTTCTCTCTGTTAGCCGTTTGCTCCGAGCCACCGGAGGAACGTCTCCGACCTCAGCGAGGTGACCCTCAGGAAGCAGTCCCCCGACAGCCCACAGGTAGACCCTCACTCACCTGCCCCCCTTCACACCCATTACACCTGTTCCCATCAGTCATTCATTCATTCACCTGTCGACACCTTGTGATCTCATCCTGTCATCCCTCATCAAGCTCTCTGAAAGGCACAAACTGAAGAGGAATCTGTCCAATCGCAGCACAGGCTCCCACCAGCAACACGTAGGTCCTGGGCTCTGATTGGCTGCTGAAGGTGCTGGGTGTCTGTCTGGTGGTCGCTGGTGTCAGTGTCGTGCCGTTGGTTAGAGGTTGAACTAACTTTTGTTCTAACTCGCGCAGAATCAATCCAACATGTTGTTTCTAAAACACTAAGTCGTCACCTGAAGGGAACTTTCTGGGCAGGTCGGAGGGACGGCGCCCCCCGCTGTGTGTCCTCAGTGTCTGCAGCCTCACATTTTCAAATATTATTCCTGAAGATGCTGTCCAACACTTTGACACAGAGATTAATAATAAAGCAGGTAGTTGGACTATTGTTACCATCTTGTCCAGATGTGGCTGTAATGAGCGCTGCAGCCTGCAGGGGGCGCCGGCAGATCCTCACTCTGTGTATATTGCTCAGAAAGTTGCCTGGTGTTTCTCCACTAACTCCCTCCTCTGGTTCTGCTGATGGTTCTCAGGGTGAGGCTGAGGAACTGCTCTGCTAAGATAATAACATCTTTTTTTCAGAGCAATGTTTCACACAAGGCACCGGTAACAAAATCAAATCTAAAATCTGACGAAACAGGAAACTTTCTGGTAACAAAGGGCATCAACTGGACCTGAAGAAGGAAGAAGAAGAAGGAACTAAGTTCAGTCAAGATTAAAGAAACAAACTTCTGATCTCTGACGACCATACTGACTCAGCAGGTCTGACTGCAAAGGGATATTGGGGATGTCTCAGAGGTCCTTAAGAAGGATCTGGGGTTCCTTGAGAAGTATCAAGGGGAGGTTCTGGAGATGATCGTGAAAGATCCAGGGATTATGTGGATCCATCTGTTGGTTCTTATGATGTTCAAGGGGTCTCTGAGGGGTCTTTGAGTAGGCTGGTCTTGAATAATTTCTAGGGGACCTTGAGGAGATTTAGGAGTCTTTATAGATGTTCTGCAGGTCCTTGATGAAGTGTTGGGGGTCTTTGAGGAAGTCTAGAGGCCAGTAAGAAGATTTCCGGGATCCTTATAAAGGCACTATGAGTCATTGTGGAGGTTATTCTAAAGGTCCTTTGGGATCTTCTAGCAATGCCTGAGGAGATTCTACGGGTCTTTTAAGAGATGAAAGACTCGAGGGGACCTGAATGGGGTTCCAGAGGTTCTTGGGGAGTTTCTAAAGCTCACTGAGGAAGTTCCAAAGGTTTTTTTGAAGCACAATCTCCAGGTTCCTCCAGGAGGTTTTAGTAGCAGTGTGTGTAGTTTGGAACGTGAAGCCAAATGTTTTTTAGGACTCTTCAGTTAAAAAGTCTTTGTAAAAATGTTTTTGAGCTGCAGGTAGAGAGAGAAGACTGAACTCACTCTCTAACACACCACTCCCTTGTTTACGCAGGAGTCACATTTCAAAGCCGACCTGCAGGTTTAAAGAAACCTGAAGACTCACCTGTCTGTGTCTGTGTCTCCACAGAGCCACCTGCTGGAGAAAGCAGGGATCATGAACAAGACGAAAGTGGCTGAGAACGGCAAAAGGATCAGGTGAGACTTTAAGGGCACTTCGGCTCCAATGAAGTCAGCAGGTGTTGCTCTGATAACGTTCCTACATCTGAGAAGCTGCCGCTGAAGCCTTTAGAGAAAGTTTCAAAATGAACCCAGTGTCCAATAACAATAACTCTCTACCTAATGGATATCACAACCAACAAACCAACAAACACCTCCACCAAAACAGAACCTGCTGGTCGGCAACAACACACTCGGGGAGAACTGCACAAAGTCAAGTCGCAGATCATTACTTGACAAAAGCTGCTTAACACACCAAGCTAGGATCACGGTTAGACGGTTACAAGGTTGTTTATTTGTCATTATACGACACAAGGTTGGATAACGAAACAAAAGTTTGTGTGTTACCCGTGTTACACACAGAACTAATAATTAAATGTGTATTAAAATATGGTAACATTTAAATAAAAGTACAGTTCTTTAATCTGCGTCTGGGAGAATGTAAAGTGCAGCGACATGTGGCCTGAACTATGAAGCAGGGTACCGGTCTAATCCAGGTAACTTCAGGTGTGACTTCCCGATTAACCCTTTCTACCAAAGGGTGTTACCGAGGTCTGTTGCCACACACCGCTTCATAAAACATGTTTAGATTTCATCCTGATTTGTCCCACTGAAGTTCTGAACACAACAGCATCACGTTCAGACAGCGAGCCCTGCAGCCGAGCTGGGATTTTAGAGAGGAATCTTAATTAATTAACGGGACAGTTTCTGAGTTGCAGCCTATCTGTAGTCTGTAATTGAAAAGTGTTTTCACATATTGAGATATAGGGGTCAATAACCGAGAAACAAAAGTCCTAGATTAAAGTGTGAAATTTACAAGAAGAAAAATAAGAAATAAAGAAAGAAAAAAGAAGAAATAAACTCAAGAGTGTTTCCTCGCTGCTAAATCTGATTGTGAAGTTTAATATAACTTTCATAATACAGTGGACCTCATGTGCAGCTGGACCTTTACATCTTAATCATATTACACATAAAAGAAGAGCCCATAAAATACACAATAGAAATTTGAACTACAATCAGAACACTGTGAAAATTTTTAGGCTACAAATTTACTCCACGCGGTGCCAACAAGCCTCCCTGGCTCTGTCGGCCGCCACGACAGTAGATTTAGCCGTTAACGTATCTTTACATTCATCATATCCTGACACTACCAACGTGCGTTCCTCTGGAGAAATACGGAGCATGCGCCGTTGAGAAAAAACTCCTGCACGGCCGAACACGCTGCTTTTATGCGAACGTGCACCAACTCCAATTAAGTTAACAGGGACTCAACTACCCTACATCTTTTCCACCGTCGTAGTTTAACTCCAGTGTAGCGGTCAGAGTTTGTTACCCTGTCAACTCCCTTCGTAGTACAGGCCACTGATGGTAATCTGCTTTTATGGACCAGGTCTCTGTAAAGATGTGGGCACAACAATCCCTGAATTCTGTTGCTTGGCCCACATGAGTCCCATTTTGTCCAGGCTGGACCTTTCAGGAGCAGCGTAAAGTCGATGCTGGACCTACACGGTTCCTCTCTGAGCGATCACAGCGCCCGCCGTGGTACCTGGTCCGGTTTATCTGGCCGTGTGGATCGTCTAAGATCTGCTGCTCTTTAATCCAAAAACCCATCTTCCTTTTCCAGTGACTGTATTTCTGTCAGAGGAAGCACAAGTTTCAGCAATAAAGCTGGAAAAAAAGATGAAGAACAAAAGTGTAGTGAAGTTTGAGGGAGCTGCTGCTTCTACAAGCGTTGCTGGTTGCCACATTTAAGCATAGCACCTTTAACTTACCTAATGTGGTGAGAACATCAAGCAAACCCCCTGCTACCTGCCTAACTTACACTGAAGCCTAAATATCTACTGAGGTGTGGCGTCTTTGAAGCAGCTTTAAGAGCAGAGCTTTAGTGAACCTCAGCCATCTGGCCAAGAACCGGAAATGTTCCCAACAGAGAAACACGTCTCCACCCAGAGTTATCTCCTAAATAAAGATGGTAAACAAAAACAAACGAGCGATTTGATGGAGGGACAGATTACTCTGGTCGACTGGCACACCCCCTAACTCACCTGGGGGATCGCTGAAAAGTTCAGGTCAAAAGCACTCAGACACTAAACTCACCACAGAGGGAGAAACAGCAGCTCACAGCGAGCATCAAACAACACAGCACCTTAACAGTCGAACGCAGGGTTACACAGGCTGGGGGTGGAACAGCAATAAGACTCCTGCAGGGGCCTCCTGCAGGGGCCCCCAAAACATTAGGACTCTGGCTCCATGTAGGCAACGTAGAGGAGTTCATTGCAAACAAAGAAAAGGGTGGCTGGCAGGGTACCTGCAAACAGAGCACACAGAGAAGCTCAGGACATTACAAAGACAAACATATGTGTGCTGTACAGTTGGTTCAGTTTGGCTTATTGTGTCTTTGTTTGTGTTGTTGTTGACAGGAAGAACTGGAGTCAGTCCTGGACCGTCCTCCACGGTGGGATCCTCACCTTCCACAGAGACCCCAAATTTGCTCCAACTGGGAACGCTGTAAGAACCAGTTACACATACTGGGCTCATCACAACACGTCTGTCATTTACTGTAACACCGAGTTAGACCGAGACCGAGGGGTTAGCTTTAGACTCACCTGCCCAGGCTGGCCTGTACCTTCAAAATAAAAGCCTTAATAAGAACTCAAATGAACTAAAATAATAATATTAATGTTGTAATCAAACTAATTCTTTAAGGCAAAACAGCAACAAAATAAATGAATGTTTAATTAACTTAGCTCTGATGATGATGATGGTGATGATGATGACTTCCTGTTCTGCAGAATAAATCGTCACAGATTGTTCCAGAATACACCGTCGAGCTGAGAGGAGCCTCGGTGAGCTGGGCCCCCAAGGAAAAGTCATCGAAGAAGAACGTTCTGGAGGTAACCCCATTGTTACCATGGTTACAGTTTGTCCACCATGGTAGACGCAGTCACCAGAGTCTGACTGGACGCCTTGCCGTGGTTACTAACGTGTTACTAAGGCGTGTGGTTGTGTTTGTGTGCAGCTGAAGACTCGTCAGGGCTGCGAGTATCTGATGCAGTACGACACGGAGAGCATCATCAGCGATTGGTTCAAAGTGATGCACGACGCCATCAGACAGCTGGTAACACACACACCTACACAAACATTATACTTGTGAGGACGTCCCACAGTGTCTCTTAAGGATCAGAGCTGAGTTTTAAAGAGCTTTACAGATTAACGAGATGATTGATAACATCAGCACGTTTCATTTAACTCCTCCAGGAACACGGTCATCAGTCAGAGGACGAGGACGACGTCGCTTCGGACAAAGAAGATAAAGACAAGAAGAGGACACGTGAGTCCACGATCTACAAATTTATATCCATTAAGTCCACCTGCTTTCTGGCCTCATCATGTTTACAACGTGTGAGTGGAGAGTTGTGTAAACCTAGTATTTATTGCTGCTCTTACTAGTATTTATTGCTGCTCTTACTAGTATGTATTGTCAGTTGTAGATCTGTAGTTGATGCTCTGTTGACGCTTGTATGTTGTTCCTCAAATGTAAGTCGCTTTGGATAAAAGCGTCTGCCAAATGAGTAAATGTAAATGTGTGCGTAGAAATTTCTACTCTAAGACTCCATCGTATTCTGCCTTGCATCGGCACTACAGCCACAAAAAGCACCGAGCCCATCAACATCACGCCTGCAGTCACTGGTCTACACACCTCTCCACTCACATATGTAAACAGTTCTGCTGCATTAATGGACCCTATCGTGCCGTCATCAGCAGACTCAGTTCGCTCAGTTGCAGTCGATCTGTGAATGTTCAGAACTTTTCATCCATCAAATCTACATTTGCACAACGAAGGTGATGCAATCCTGTAAAACACTCCAGAACAAGTGAGAAAGTGGACCTTGAGTTGAGATTGTTTGGTCAGTTGGGGTTTTCAAAGGTGAACATGGAGAATAAAATGTGGCCAGCTGAATCTTCTTTATGACAGACTCTGGTCAGCAGCTGGTTGATGTTTTCTGTTTCCTCTCAGTAGAATCAGACGTGTCTTCACCATCAGCAGATCGTCTCTAAACTGAGATTAACAGCAAACATTAAAACTCTTTAAAATCCAGCTGAAAATCAGTTTGCTGAACTTTCAGGAGACACAGTTATGTGGTCCAGCTGACCCACCAAAATAACTCAATGTTTTACTGACTACTGTAGAAGATCTACATTCGTTGAAATAAGGTTTCTTCATTTTTCCCCCTTATCCGAGTTGAGGGTGTAGGTATAGAGGCAGCCGTGTGCTTTACATTGATTTTGGACTATATAAAGTTTACTTGACTTGTTGGTAATAAGAATTTTCATTAGCAGGTATTTGATGTGTTCTTATACAGATTATTTGTTTGAACATTGAGATCTTTTGAACTGTATGTGACACAATCCAAAATAAGTTAAAACACCTCCTCAGAGATTGTAATTCTGCTTCCTGTCCTGCTCAGACATCAGACATTCTTCTTCTCTGTTTTAGCGACCACGAGTACATCAGGAACTGCCGACTCTGAGCAGACGCGAGTTCGGACCAAACTACGGCGTTTCCTCCAGCGCAGGCCGACGCTGCAGAGCGTTAAAGAGAAAGGCTACATCAGAGGTAAACTTCCATCTCTTTGAACAGGACAAGTCCACACAAAATGTAATGACGGCCTCTTAAACAAAGATGAGGTGTCTGTTAACGGATAGTGAGTAATTCTACGTGATGATGCACACTGAGGCGAGTCAGTATATCATATGTTTATCTCTGGTCCAGATAACGTGTTCGGCTGTCACCTGGATACACTCTGCCACAGAGAGAACACCACCATCCCCAAATTTGTGGAGAAATGTATCAAAGTGGTGGAGCGGAGAGGTAAATATACAATCCACACACACATTTAATACCAGTAAACCCACAGCAGACTGATGTGTGTGTGTGTGTGTTCAGGTCTGCAGGTGGACGGGATCTACAGAGTGAGCGGAAACCTGGCTGTAATCCAAAAACTACGACACAAAGCTGATCATGGTAACAAACTGTCCAGACCTGCAGACAGCAGCATTAATCTGATTCAGTCTGTTTGAAAAAAAATATTTAAGTGTTTGACAGTAAGGACAGAGCAGAGATTAAAGAGTAAATCCACCATGAACCTCTGCTCTGTAATCATGTAGATGACCCCTCAAATCCTTCAAGAATGCCAACCATGTTCTTCTACCAAAACAAACATGGACGCCAACCAGCAGCTCGTTTATGTGCAGTAACATTTGAACTAAAAAGAGCAAATAAAGAGGGGAAAAAGCAGAGAGTCTGGTGAGAGTCTGGATGGAGGCATATAGGACTGTGGAGTATACAGAGGTCGCAGACGTCAGTGGCAAATATCAAACATAAAAAATGTTTATGAGAAGGACTGGCAGCATCTTAAACTGTTACATATCACAGACTGGAACAGGCCTGGACTGTATTGATAAGTGAGTCTGATATGGACCAATCAGACTCATTTGTCCTACTGTGTGGCCACACCATAGCATATATAAAAGAAGTGGACGTAGTTACAGTGACGTCCCCCGTTGGTTTGTGGACTGCCGTTTTAAAGGCCCCAGTTTGACATTTTGGCTGTCGCCATGTAGATTTTTGGTAACCAGGCACCGGACGTGACCATATTTGGATGAGAGGGTGGAGCTAGCTTGGTTAGTAACGTGGTGCATCTGGAATTGATGTGAACTCTGATAGGACGTTAAAACAGCCTGAAAACAAAACATACTTTTTGGGAAAAACAGCTGACTAATAAGCTCTTTCAGCAGCGCTGGTTAAATGTACACAGAGCAGCAGATACGAGTCTGCTGGCTGTTACAGAGAATGCAGGTTTATGTCCCTGATGTAATTACACTGTGTTTACGTCCAGAGAGAATCTGCAGATGATTTGTTTATACAAACGGAAGGTTTCTCATTCTTTGTCTTTTGCATGATATCCCTGTTGTCCCTGCAGAAGAGCATCTGGACCTGGAGGACGGACAGTGGGAGGAGATCCATGTTATCACGGGGGCTCTGAAACTTTTCCTGCGGGAGCTTCCAGAGCCGTTATTCCCCTTCAGCTGCTTTGACAAGTTCATCGCTGCCATCCGTCAGTTTACACTACAAACTATACACTCCTTATGCACAGCTTGCAAAATGTTACACAAACATTTAAACCACAGCCATGAAATATGAAGCTGTCAGTGTTTAGCAGCAGCTCTGTGTGTTTATTTCCATACAGAAGTCGCAGACTACAGCCTGAGAGTCTCCTACATGAAGGACCTGGTTCGCTCCCTGCCTCTGCCGAACCATGACACCATGGAGCTGCTGTTCAAACATCTGCGCAAGTGAGTTCCTCCTGAGGCTTCTTACAACCTGAACAATATACAGAGGACTAGTTTTATACTAGTTAAGGGTGATAGTAAGCCAGACACTCACAGCAGACAACTTGTTGATGAACTTTGATTTTAACCTTCTGTGTTTTGGAGGGGATAATTATGCTCTGGGTCCGGTGGGATCTTAGCTAGTTAGTGTAGAAAACATATAAGACACCTCTCTTAGATAATATCACCCACTGACACTGAGAGAAAGCTCAAACAAGTCTTTGGTTTGCTAACGATGGTAGAATGTGAACAAAGGGAAACAGGTTTTATAGGTTCTAAGAAGATGTTTTTTCTTTTATTGTTTCCCTCCTCAGAATGCTCTTTCCTTCTGCTTGTTGGAAATGTTAGTTCAGATTGAGAAGTGTCTTAATTTACCCAGAACAGATGAATGAGTCTCATTCTGAGTGCAAAGCACCCTAAAATATTTGAGGGGTCCTATGCCAAATGTGATTCTTTATTTTCCATGGTTGGAAAAAATATAAAATACAAAGACTTTTGCATCTAGAATGGTTAATTGGACTAACAGGCTTTTTAAAATGCAGAGGACATACATACATATATGTCCATGCTAATTTATACTATGCTCAACTCATACATCTAACTCAAGTCTGTGTGTCTGTCTGCCTGTAATGTGTCAGTGACACGGAATAAAAATGTTGGGTACGTTAGTATGACCAAGAACGAAAGACTCCTGAACCTTAATCTTTTCTGTGCTGTGGTAATTTGTAGTCTGGTGCAGTGATGATACATGATGATACATACAAAACAGAAAAAAATAATTTACTTTGCTCAACTCACACTGTTTTTGACTTTCTCTCTCTCCAGGGTGATCGAGAACAAGGATTCCAACAGGATGTCGGTTCAGAGCGTTGCCATCGTGTTCGGCCCCACGCTGCTCCGGCCCCAGTCTGAGTCATCTAATATGACGATCAACATGGTGTTCCAAAGCCAGATAGTGGAGCTCATCCTCAGGGAGTTCCAGACCGTCTTCTCCCAGAGGTAGGGGGAACCTCCTGGAGCTCCTCTGGAACCATGCAGAAGCCTCCGTGGACCTCCTGGAAGCCCCCCAAATGATGAGTCCTGCCAAAAGTCTTCTCAGGCTTTAGACCCAAACATCACTTCCTCTCAAACCCAAATTCACCAGGGACTGAACTTGGAACTCACTGGCTACATGATGTCCCTTTCTAACAAATAGAACTTGTGAAAGTGAAAGTACCTAGAACTCTGCAGCAGTCTTGAAACTGACAGCAGCTTGGTTCTTCTTTCAAGGCAACAGACCAAATAGAACATAATTTTCTTGTCACCTTAAAAACCCAAAACACTGAGCAATAACTCTTCCAACAAATTGAAGGTCCTTCTAGACCCTTGTAGATCTCTGGAACCAAACATCATCACGTAAATGTCTGTCACAAAAAATCAATAGACATTCAAGTTCTCTGGGATTACAACCTGAACCTGCAGGCTTCACCAGACCCCTTTCTAAACCCTGTGCCTGAAATGCCTGAACCGAAGTGGAGCCATCTGGGACCCGGGACTGGTTTTAAAACCTTAAACGTGAATCATGTCTCATTGCAAAGGACCAACAATTCCACGTCAAGCTAAAACTGTTTCAGAAGCTTCAAGAACCTTGTAGATCTTTCTGGACCCAATCTCATCTTCTCTTCCTGTTTTTAAAATGTATGGCCATTAAAGCTACGAGAGTAGAATTTGGGGACTGCAGACTGATACCCTTCTCTTATCACTGTGCTCTACATGATCCAGATGGAACTTGAGTGGAACTATCTAGAACTCTGGACTGATTCTAAAATTTTAACCAGCAGCTTCACTGCTCTTTCAAGACCAAACAAACTTAGCACCTTAATACCCCAAAATGTCTCACTTTGTGAAAGAACTGTCCCAACATTTTCCATATCCTTCCAGAACCTTGTAGAACTCTGGACTCAAACATCCTCTCCTCCTTTTTAAATCCTGTGGGTATTTAAATGCATGGGTGTTGAACCCGGAACTTGCTCTCACCACCAGACTACCAAGCCTTATAAAACATAGTTACCAATCCTTTGACTGAGAGCTATCTATACAGGTTCCAGATCATTTTGGAACCTTGAAGAACTATAGAACCAAACATTATCATCCTCAAGTTAAACCTGGAATCTGTTGGTTACACAACACCTCTCTCTCACCACCAGACCACCAAGCCTTAAATGACCCAGGTAGAACCTGTGTGGAACTAAAACCTTGTACTGGTTCTAAGATCAGAAATTCTTGCATTCAGACCCATGACAACCTGGGAAATCACAACAGACCAACCATCTTCAGGTTGTGTCCCACTTGCCTGGCACCTCAGAAACACAAAGTATCGCTACAACCTTCCAAACTCTTGACTCTTGACCTTTGGGGAAGACAAGAAAGTTCCAGGTGTTTTGGCATTCAAATACCTCTCATCCCCAAAGAAAACCTTTTCTGAGCCAAGAAACACCAAACAGGATTAACACTGTTTTTGAGGGAAGACCTCAGACTGACCCGTCCTGAAGACAGCCTATGGAATATTTTATCGTCAATACTATGTGATTCTAACTCACTATCCTCACTCCTACCTGAAATCTGTGCCCAAGAATACCAAACATATTTACTTACAGAGACTCTGGAGCCCCTAAAAATAAATTCTCAACTGAACATGTACATTGTTCACAAGACTCAAACCCTCTGAAGATGTTAACAGAGGAAGGAAAGCTCTGTGTCCACAACTACTTTTGTGTCTTTTGTGTCTTAGATTTGACTTACTGCAGGCATCAAAAGACTTGATGCTGATTGGCTCAAGTCTTACCTGCTCACTCAATGTTGTAATCGATGACCTCTGCTGCTGTACAGGTTTCAGATTGTTTGTTGATTAGTATGGACTCACAGCCTCAATCACACTTAGTGTTTTACGCTACGAACAATGGATCTTCTACAACCACACACCTGCGTTTACTTTCATTCAAAATATCTACTTGTCCATGTTCAGTATATTTACGGCCCGCTCTCATTCCCAGAGCGTGACTTTGTCACGTCCTTCAGCGTCCGGTACCGACACAGATCCTAGTTCAACACACTGGGGGAAGCCATCTAGCGTCATTTTTCACTACTATAAATAACCAAAAAGTCAGAGTAAGGAGGCGGTTGGGATGATGGTGGGACTGACACCGGATTTTCTCCCAGGAGCCCATTGTTTGTTTCCCATGTGAAGCAAAAAGTCACTATTGATTCCTTTTAGTGATTATAATTTAGGGTCACGTAAGTAACGTAGGTATTTTAATCCAAATCATGATCTTTTCCTAAAACTAACTAAGCGGTTTTGGTGTCTAAACCTAACCCAGCTGCAACATTTAACAACATTAACCACTAGTTTTACTTTGAAAGTCTAACAGGATGGTGCATATTCATTCTTGCTAACTTGACTGCGGAGTCCTACACCTTCAAAACCAATGCTTAACAATGCTAAAGGTACCCAGGGCATTAAAAAACGACACCAAAGGGTCTTGACAAAGCGTCCATATATGACGGGATGAGAGCGGGTGAATTTAGACTCAGTAAGTAAGAACTGATGTGTTCAAAGTATGGATCAATATATTAACTTTCAGGCTGTGTTGCATTCACTGATGCTGGAAAACACACATTTGCACAGAAAAGTAATCTAAGTCAGTATATATGTTGATACATGTTTTACTGAAGACCTTTGTCATATTAAACACTGGATCAAAATGTAATCTTGGTGACGTGATGTCTTCAGGTACAGTATGGAGCCGACATGTTGTTTTAGACTTTCATGAAATGAAGTCAGAATTCAACTGAGAAACTGAATCAAATAATTCCAGTCTTTGTGCTAAGCTAGGCTCGACACACCCTGGAGCTGTCGATTAAGACAGAAAACAAGTGGATTTATTAAATCTAAATAACGTTTACTAGAAAGTTCAGAGGACCCAGGATGATTCCCTGAGGGACTTATCGAATACAGAAAACAAGATTTACAGAAATGTTAGTGGGTTTTTTTAAGGGATGAATTTTACAGGAACATTTTTACTGTTGTTTGTGTCCTGCTGTAACGATGGGTTCAAGAAATGATAGCGTGTACAATGTATGTTTTTATAGTGTTGAGTTTATATGTATTACAGATATAGAACAAAGTTAACATGGACGACTAACAGATTAAACTCTGTACATAAGAGGGTATTTTACTGACCTAATAAAAGAGATCTTTACGCCAGTGTTCAGGTGTGTTTCATCAAATATTATAACAGAGAGCAGCTAGTCATGTAGCATAGCTCACTCTCTCACAGATGTCCCGTGTACTTCTGTCTTTGGGCACCTGCAGCCTCGGCAAAAAACACAAACACTTTTATGAATCCAGTTTATTTCTAGATGAAATCACAACTATAATTAAAAGGTACAGTGTGTAAGAACTGAGATTAATTTCCACCTGTCGAATTCATACTCCAAAAAATATGACAGTGACTAATAAGCTAAAGTGTAATTCTACAGGAAGATAAACCCACACGGAGAATAAGCTCCAGACTAAAGAACACAGTCCAGCCCTGCCTCGGTTAGATAAGAGAATGAACCGTGACAAAACAGTACAATATTAGTCAATATAAATGCTCTGATTCCACTTTAACACCTAAAACTTTAAACTTGATGAAGAAAAATAGAAACAGTAAAACAAAAGCTGATATCTTGACGTCTGCAGATGTTTGTCCTGGACAGTGTGCAGCTGTTACCATGGCAACCCTGTTACCGAAAGTTTGCTAAAAAAGAACGGAGAGAAAGAAAAGGTTTCACGGTGCGTTCACGTGTCATGGGATATTTTTAAAGTGTCACATGAAGGGGAAATCTTACCGGCGTTTAACTCCATCGGACCTGAGGACAGAGAGACGGGACGTTAGAGGCTGTTTCAGATGAGAGGACTCGTTTGGAACAGTTTTATATTCATGATCCTTAGGAATAGGGATGTCACGAGAAGTTGATTCCTAAACTCTGAAAACATGGCAGTACTTGAGATCCAAGCTGCAGCAACAGCTCCGCCATCAGGTATGTTGTTGGTTTAATATCTACAACCTTCAACAGCTCCGTGTCAAAGTCTGGAAGTCTCCCAGTTCTGTTGGAGAGCTAATTTAGATGTTTCAGTTTGGGTCAACTCAGAATCACCAAAGATGATGATGCAGTTCGCAGCACTAAGAAATGAATGTCCGTTCTGCACATGTGCGTGGGGTTAGGGGCCAGGCGGTGTCATTAAAGGCGTTAAATCTGCACATGCGTAGACTTACAGTGTCTGTCCAACACGCCTGTAACTGCAGGAGGAGTTATGGACGTCTTTAAATACAATACGATCCATTTCAATCTATAACTGTTTAGTTTTTCAACACAGAAATCTCAAGCCGCTGCCAGAATAGAGAGAGAGAGACCCTGAAACATTTCACGCCTGAGAGTGAAGTTAAGAAATGAATGAATTAATCAGTGTAAGGTTTCACCTCTTGTCTGGACATCCTCTCTTTATCAACTGCTAGTTGTTCTACTGTTCAGATGTTTTTATTGAAGGAGTGCATGATGGGATTTTTTTGTTTTTGTTTTGTTTTTTAACGTGGTGTCAAGAATGATGGGATTTTTCTGGCATCAGTATCGACTACTAAATGTCTGGTGTTGTGACGTCCCTGTTTATGAATCAGGTTTGATAATTCAATACCAGGAGTCTTTTACTCTTTAGTTTAGAACAACGTGTAAACTAGATTTTCCACACATCTGATCTGAAGAATGAGTGTTTGTAGTTTTAGTTCTGACCTCTCTGCGTAGGTTTACCTGTGTTCTGACTTAATGCGTCCATCAGGTCGTTCCTCCCGACCTTCTCTAACACGTCGCGGGTCACCCTCACCGGCTGGCTGCTGTACGTCTGAACGATCAGATCCACCGTCTTCCGTCTGTCTGCGTTCTCCAGGTCACAGGGGGAAATTTCCAGGAAACCGTCATCTTTATTCAGAGAGGCCTTGGTTTTGGTTCCGTACTCCTCCAGGTAGTACTTGAAGTCGTTAAACTCTTCAGCTTTCAGCTTCTTCAGCGTTTTCAGCAGAAGCTCTTTAACTGTCAGCTCCATGCTGCAATTTAAATATAGAGGAAACAAATATGCATGCTCCAAAGAAAGTATCTCAAGTGTTCCCAAAGTTTTTTGGGGGAGGACCCCCGGACCATGAACCCGATATCGTGGATCGTTCGGTCTCGTTATCTGATCTGAGGCCTGATGTCCCCACCGAGTGACGCCCTTTCTTCTACTGTACGTTTTATTTATTTGACATGTTATGGACCAAAACGATGAACTGGAAGAATAATCAATAATGAAAATAATCGTTACTTGCATGCAGGTCTTGACATTAACGTTTTTGCTCACTAGCCAATGTGGCTAGTGGTTTTCCAAAGATACTAGCCACACAGCATTTTCACTAGCCACATTTTTGTTGTTGAAAAATTATGTTTTATATGATTAAAGTTGACTATGGCGTGCTAAAATTGACTAATATTATGATTAGCTTTGATAAGGTTGTTTGTAAACTTGTAGTCTAAGATATTAAAAAAGTAGATTTTTATTGTATATAATTAAAGTGCTGCACGTGTGTAAAAGATTAATTCTAAACTAAACATCAAAAATGCAAAACATGCACCAGGAAAACTGTTATTTACAGTAAATACTGTAATACATAGCAGAGTAGTAATATTTTTGTCTAAGAAAAAGATTGTTTTGCATGTCTGACTGGATTTATGTTTATCATCATGAAGCTCTGAGCAACTGGAGATACGTCCACCTGAAACAATTATACAAGTCTTTATTTTCCAGATTAATCCCATACAAATGCATCTCCTGCTTTCCTACAGGGCATGATTACTTTTATCAAAAACCAGAATCAGCTCTGGAAAGGTAGCTGTGATATGACCGTATGATGTGATATGAGGGCAGCCCTGCTAGTAACACCAAGTCCCTTAATCACGAAGATCTCTGTCATTTTACAGCATTTAACGTCTTTTTCCTTCTGCCTTTTCTCTTTATCTCGTTCTCCTTTGAATGTCATACCATCATATCATCAGGTTGAAAGCAGGCGGGAGGCTGACGGTCTGCAGGTCTGAGGGACTGCGGCTGCCCTGTGACAGATTAAACTTATTCTCCTGTGACAAAAGTCCGGATGTCATATTTGGCGTCCTCACCCTCACACAGCGGCACTGCAGGAGAGGCGCCTGTTGTGTGGATTCTCCTGCTATAAAAAGCTTGCTTTGTCATCGCTGCCGCTGGTCAAGTTAATAATTAACGGCAGGCAAAAACAGCACTCGGGCCTGTTTAATCTCGACAGAATCTTCTAGTTTACAGTGTTGTCGGTCAAGACAACAGGCTTCACGAATGGACCAGTGTCACATTGCAACTCGTTTGTTATTTTAGATGCCTTTTGACAAGACTACAAAGTGGCTAGTGGGAGTGACTGTTACCCGCCACGGCTGGCGGGTTGGCGGGTGTTAATGTCAAGCCCTGGTTGCATGTATTGAAGCAGAAGGTGCTCTGTGCTGCTGGAAACACTTAAATCAGCTTTAATAAGTTTGATTTGCGTGTTTTCAGTGGCCTCGCTGTGCTCTGTGCTGCTGGAAGAAAGACTAAAATACAACAAAAATAAACTCGATATAACATGTTGGAACAGCCTGCAGCCCAGTGAGCCAGTTCTCTGATCCACATCTGTACAAATACGTCTAACTCATATGATAAGTACTTCTCTTTGCTGTATTTTTTATATATATATGTGGTTTGTACATGTTGTTCCTTAGACTGTTTCTGATACTGGTGAGAGACACGCAGTATATTATTATATATTTACTGTGTAACATACAGTTGAAATGAGACTGAAACTGTTGGACCTGTTTTAGTTCCTCAGAAGTTAGAAAAACCTGTCGGTTCAGTCTGAACGTGGAGGAAACTCTTCTCCTGCAGCGCTGCCAACACCTGACTGATCTGATCAATACAACGTTTAAATAAATACAAACAAAAGACTCATTTCAATTCAAATGTATGGAGGATAAATGGTGGGGCTCCTCAGGGTTCCGGGTTCGGCCTCTTACTGTTTATATTCCACACAACAACTTTAAAATTTTAGTTTTGTTGTTTTATATATTGGAATCAGCTTTTGAACATTTGATCTAAAGACTTCACGGCCGTTGTTAATCGATTTGATAACTCAGTCGATTCAGTTCACAACATGTGAAAGGGATTTGTTTCAGTTATAGACGCCCCCTAGTGGCCTCAGACCCAGAGGTCATCATACATTAGGTTACAGAAGTCTGTAAAATAACATAATTCTCAGATGAAACACGTGTTGTAGATATAAAGTGAAGCATAAAACTAATCGTTATGTTTACTCACCTTTTTTAAATGTGGAACCAGCTTGTTCAGAGTGCTGGAAACATAAATATAAATCATGTCAATGTACCAAACTGGATCAGTTCTTATCTCGTTGTTTTATCCATCTCAGACGGTTATATCGTTAAAAAATCGTTACATATGCTTTTTATTATCAGTGTAGTTTCAGTTTGAAGAGCAGAAACCGACTCACCGCCTCGTCTCTGAACCTGCAGTCAGGTTTATTTAGTCTCCTTGTTCCTGGATCTCCTCAAACTCCGCCCCCTTCAGTTCTCTGGAAATATTTCCTGATTGTACCTGAAGTCACGTCACCACACCTCACCTTTATCTTTCCTGGCAAACAAATACAAAAACTCGTCTGAAGGAGCAGAACTTCTAAAGAGGAGTCAGTTACTGTTACCTGATTTATTATTATTATTAATTATTATATGTTTGTTGTTATTTACAGTTAAATGTTTATGTCTGCTGTTGTTTAATGAAACAGTAAGCTCCCAGCTACATGTGAACACATCGCAGGATGAAGATACAGAGAGTCAGTGAACACATCACAGGATGGAGATACAGAGTCAGTGAACACATCACAGGATGGAGATACAGAGTCAGTGAACACATCGCAGGATGAAGATACAGAGAGTCAGTGAACACATCACAGGATGGAGATACAGAGTCAGTGAACACATCGCAGGATGAAGATACAGAGAGTCAGTGAACACATCACAGGATGGAGATACAGAGTCAGTGAACACATCGCAGGATGAAGATACAGAGAGTCAGTGAACACATCACAGGATGGAGATACAGAGTCAGTGAACACATCGCAGGATGAAGATACAGAGAGTCAGTGACAGGATGGAGATACAGAGAGTCAGTGACAGGATGGAGATACAGAGAGTCAGTGAACACATCGCAGGATGAAGATACAGAGTCAGTGAACACATCGCAGGATGAAGATACAGAGAGTCAGTGAACACATCACAGGATGAAGATACAGAGAGTCAGTGACAGGATGGAGATACAGAGAGTCAGTGAACACATCGCAGGATGAAGATACAGAGAGTCAGTGAACACATCGCAGGATGGAGATACAGAGAGTCAGTGACAGGATGGAGATACAGAGAGTCAGTGACAGGATGGAGATACAGAGAGTCAGTGACAGGATGGAGATACAGAGTCAGTGAACACATCGCAGGATGAAGATACAGAGTCAGTGAACACATCGCAG
>NC_060151.1:32344434-32350256 GCF_021292245.1 Micropterus dolomieu
AGGATGAAGATACAGAGTCAGTGAACACATCGCAGGATGAAGATACAGAGAGTCAGTGAACGCATCGCAGGATGGAGATACAGAGAGTCAGTGACAGGATGAAGATACAGAGTCAGTGAACACATCGCAGGATGAAGATACAGAGAGTCAGTGAACACATCGCAGGATGAAGATACAGAGAGTCAGTGAACACATCGCAGGATGGAGATACAGAGAGTCAGTGAACACATCACAGGATGAAGATACAGAGAGTCAGTGACAGGCTGAAGATACAGAGTCAGTGAACACATCGCAGGATGGAGATACAGAGAGTCAGTGACAGGATGGAGATACAGAGTCAGTGAACACATCGCAGGATGAAGATACAGAGTCAGTGAACACATCACAGGATGAAGATACAGAGAGTCAGTGAACACATCGCAGGATGAAGATACAGAGAGTCAGTGAACGCATCGCAGGATGGAGATACAGAGAGTCAGTGACAGGATGAAGATACAGAGTCAGTGAACACATCGCAAGATGAAGATACAGAGTCAGTGAACACATCGCAGGATGAAGATACAGAGAGTCAGTGAACACATCGCAGGATGAAGATACAGAGAGTCAGTGAACGCATCGCAGGATGGAGATACAGAGAGTCAGTGACAGGATGAAGATACAGAGTCAGTGAACACATCGCAGGATGGAGATACAGAGAGTCAGTGAACACATCGCAGGATGAAAATACAGAGAGTCAGTGAACACATCGCAGGATGAAAATACAGAGAGTCAGTGAACACATCGCAGGATGGAGATACAGAGAGTCAGTGAACACATCGCAGGATGGAGATACAGAGAGTCAGTGAACACATCGCAGGATGGAGATACAGTCAGTTAACACATCGCAGGATGGAGATACAGAGAGTCAGTGAACACATCGCAGGATGTATCTCTGAAACGTCGTATCTCCATAAGTCGGTGAAAATAGTTTCCTCACATGAGCCAGAAATGAAACAAACCGGAAATGTGTTTTAAAAATAATTGAACACCTCGTCGTTGTTAGTTGGTGTGGTCTTCTACCTGTGCATGTCATTATATTATTCATGTTTTACTAAAACCAAGCTCAAATGAAGTTACGAGGTTTTAGACCAGCGAATGTGGAGATACGTGATTTGGCCATCATTGATAAGACCGGCAGCAACTGAGGCATGAATCAATTCCCAACAGGTCCGGCTCAGTACTGCAGCCCACGACATACTGTACCACACAACTGCACCAGAACTCTGCTCATTTCTGTGGAAACAAAGGTAAAGATCAGGCTTCCAGACAGGAGTCACATTTCCAGGCTGACGTGGCCTTCACACCTGAACAACAACCACACAACAAACATTAACAATCCCGTGGCATCTACAGAAGTATCCCCAGGTATCTGCAGAAGTCCCCCATGGTATCTACAGAAGTATCCCCAGGTATCTGCAGAAGTACCCCGTGGCATCTACAGAAGTATCCCCTGGTATCTGCAGAAGTACCCCGTGGCATCTACAGAGGTACCCCCTGGCATCTGCAGAAGTACCCCGTGGCATCTGCAGAAGTACCCCCTGGTATCTGCAGAAGTACCCCCTGGTATCTGCAGAAGTACCCCGTGGCATCTACAGAAGAACCCCCAGGTATCTGCAGAAGTACCCCATGGCATCTACAGAAGTACCCCCTGGTATCTGCAGAAGTACCCCGTGGCATCTACAGAAGAACCCCCAGGTATCTGCAGAAGTACCCCGTGGTATCTGCAGAAGTACCCCGTGGTATCTGCAGAAGTACCCCGTGGTATCTGCAGAAGTACCCCCTGGTATCTGCAGAAGTACCCCGTGGCATCTACGGAAGAACCCCCAGGTATCTGCAGAAGTACCCCGTGGCATCTACAGAAGAACCCCCAGGTATCTGCAGAAGTACCCCGTGGCATCTACAGAAGTACCCCCTGGTATCTGCAGAAGTACCCCGTGGCATCTACAGAGGTACCCCCTGGTATCTGCAGAAGTACCCCGTGGCATCTACAGAAGTACCCCGTGGCATCTACAGAAGAACCCCCTGGTATCTGCAGAAGTACCCCGTGGCATCTACAGAAGTACCCCCTGGTATCTGCAGAAGTACCCCCTGGCATCTGCAGAAGTACCCCCTGGTATCTGCAGAAGTACCCCGTGGCATCTGCAGAAGTACCCCGTGGCATCTACAGAAGTATCCCCTGGTATCTGCAGAAGTACCCCCTGGCATCTGCAGAAGTACCCCGTGGCATCTACAGAAGTACCCCCTGGCATCTGCAGAAGTAGCCCCAGGTATCTGCAGAAGTACCCCGTGGCATCTGCAGAAGTACCCCGTGGCATCTACAGAAGTACCCCCTGGCATCTGCAGAAGTACCCCCTGGCATCTGCAGAAGTACCCCGTGGCATCTACAGAAGTACCCCCTGGCATCTGCAGAAGTAGCCCCAGGTATCTGCAGAAGTACCCCGTGGCATCTGCAGAAGTACCCCGTGGCATCTACAGAAGTACCCCCTGGCATCTGCAGAAGTACCCCCTGGCATCTGCAGAAGTACCCCGTGGCATCTACAGAAGTACCCCCTGGCATCTGCAGAAGTAGCCCCAGGTATCTGCAGAAGTACCCCGTGGCATCTGCAGAAGTACCCCGTGGCATCTACAGAAGTACCCCCTGGCATCTGCAGAAGTACCCCCTGGCATCTGCAGAAGTACCCCGTGGCATCTACAGAAGTACCCCCTGGCATCTGCAGAAGTAGCCCCAGGTATCTGCAGAAGTACCCCGTGGCATCTGCAGAAGTACCCCGTGGCATCTACAGAAGTACCCCCTGGCATCTGCAGAAGTACCCCCTGGCATCTGCAGAAGTACCCCGTGGCATCTACAGAAGTACCCCCTGGCATCTGCAGAAGTAGCCCCAGGTATCTGCAGAAGTACCCCGTGGCATCTGCAGAAGTACCCCGTGGCATCTACAGAAGTACCCCCTGGCATCTGCAGAAGTACCCCCTGGCATCTGCAGAAGTACCCCGTGGCATCTACAGAAGTACCCCCTGGCATCTGCAGAAGTAGCCCCAGGTATCTGCAGAAGTACCCCGTGGTATCTGTAGAAGTACCCAGTGGCATCTACAGAAGTACCCCCTGGCATCTGCAGAAGTAGCCCCAGGTATCTGCAGAAGTACCCCGTGGTATCTGTAGAAGTACCCAGTGGCATCTACAGAAGTACCCCCTGGTATCTGCAGAAGTAGCCCCAGGTATCTGCAGAAGTACCCCGTGGTATCTGTAGAAGTACCCAGTGGCATCTACAGAAGTACCCCCTGGTATCTGCAGAAGTAGCCCCAGGTATCTGCAGAAGTACCCCGTGGTATCTGTAGAAGTACCCAGTGGCATCTACAGAAGTACCCCCTGGCATCTGCAGAAGTACCCCCTGGCATCTGCAGAAGTAGCCCCAGGTATCTGCAGAAGTACCCCGTGGTATCTGTAGAAGTACCCAGTGGCATCTACAGAAGTACCCCCTGGTATCTGCAGAAGGACCCCCTGGGGTATAAGTACGTAGTGAGTCTTTCAGTAAATGTACAGAACCACGTTGATCTGCTGGATGATATGTAACACGTCATCTTCACCTGTCGCTGTCGCTGTGTGTGCAGGCGACAAGACAGAAGCAGCGACTGGCTGAAATGTTGCAACATTTGTTCTCATGTCAACTCAACAGCCAATATCAAAGTCAGCAAAATGATCGAGGGCATGTTCATCAATCGTATGATATGTTGATACTGTAATTATTGTGAGCCCAGTCAGAGTTCCTTGAAGGAGCTTCATGAGCTACTGGCGAAGGTCCACACTGTCCTTGAAGCAGTTCCAGGGTTCCTTGACAGGGCTCAATGAGTCCTTGCAGAGAATTTTTGTGGCAGCTCAGCCTTTTCCAAAGGACGAATAAGACACAGTTATAAAGACTGCTGTTTAGGTGAACATTCATTGTATTTATTTTTCTATTTAAAGTATACTGCTGTAACTAACTTAACATCGGCCTGCCCAGGGACTATGGGTGTAAATTAGCTCTTGAGCTAAAACCCGGTACAATGCATCTTCCCCTTTGAGGTTAATGTTTATTGTACGTTGTCCCTGTTTCTCTAAATAAAAAAAACAAAAAAAAACAAAAAAAAAACTGATTTGTTTGTTTTTGACTGTCTGATATTAGCTGTTACAATTCAATTTTGACTCCAGGATTAAGATACAGATCTTTATTTTGGGTCACTGTAAAAGTGTTATAACATACCAATTCCAGGCTGGAATGATGACAAGACAGAGCCAGGATCAGTTTCAAAATGTAAGGTGATGGCAAAGAGAGAAGGACTTAAAATGATTAAGTAGAAAAATAATGAAGGAGAATAATGAGAAAGATAATGTATGTTTTCACAGCTGTAGGTAAGTCAAACATTTAACTAGCAAGGAAGGAGGATGATCAGAGTTTTTTTAATTGCTTGGAAATAAATAACCAATTTGCTGCTTTAGATAAAAAGAACAGTTGTTACTACTTCAGAAAAAGGAAGCAAACTTGAAATACATAACTTTACTCCCATAATAAAAGTAAGTATAAGAGATCAGAGATACTTAAATGTAATAAAACAAAGACATAATATAACAGGAGGAACAGGAGGCGTCTGATGTTACTGACCGGTGAGGACAGGAGGAGGCGTCTGATGTTACTGACCGGTGAGGACAGGAGGAGGTGACCGGTGAGGACAGGAGGAGGCGTCTGATGTTACTGACCGGTGAGGACAGGAGGAGGTGACCGGTGAGGACAGGAGGAGGCGTCTGATGTTACTGACCGGTGAGGACAGGAGGAGGTGACCGGTGAGGAAAGGAGGAGGCGTCTGATGTTACTGACCGGTGAGGACAGGAGGAGGCGTCTGATGTTACTGACCGGTGAGGACAGGAGGAGGTGACCGGTGAGGACAGGAGGAGGCGTCTGATGTTACTGACCGGTGAGGACAGGAGGAGGTGACCGGTGAGGACAGGAGGAGGCGTCTGATGTTACTGACCGGTGAGGACAGGAGGAGGCGTCTGATGTTACTGACCGGTGAGGACAGGAGGAGGTGACCGGTGAGGACAGGAGGAGGCGTCTGATGTTACTGACCGGTGAGGACAGGAGGAGGTGACTGGTGAGGACAGGAGGAGGCGTCTGATGTTACTGACCGGTGAGGACAGGAGGAGGCGTCTGATGTTACTGACCGGTGAGGACAGGAGGAGGTGACCGGTGAGGACAGGAGGAGGCATCTGATGTTACTGACCGGTGAGGACAGGAGGAGGTGACCGGTGAGGACAGGAGGAGGCGTCTGATGTTACTGACCGGTGAGGACAGGAGGAGGCGTCTGATGTTACTGACTGGTGAGGTTTTTTTAATCTTTAATTTCATCTTTAATGCTCTTGGGATGTAACCCTTCCAATTTTTTATTTCATCTTTAATGCTCTTGGGATGTAACCCTCCAGAATTTTTAATTTTATCTTTAATGCTCTTGGGATGTAACCCTTCCAATTTTTAATTTCATCTTTAATGCTCTTGGGATGTAACCCTTCCAATTTTTAATTTCATCTTTAATGCTCTTGGGATGTAACCCTCCAGAATTTTTAATTTTATCTTTAATGCTCTTGGGATGTAACCCTTCCAGAATTTTTAATTTTATCTTTAATGCTCTTGGGATGTAACCCTTCCAATTTTTAATTTTATCTTTAATGCTCTTGGGATGTAACCCTTCAGAATTTTTAATTTTATCTTTAATGCTCTTGGGATGTAACCCTTCCAATTTTTAATTTTATCTTTAAT
>NC_060151.1:32350356-32353659 GCF_021292245.1 Micropterus dolomieu
TTAATTTTATCTTTAATGCTCTTGGGATGTAACCCTTCCAATTTTTAATTTTATCTTTAATGCTCTTGGGATGTAACCCTTCCAATTTTTAATTTTATCTTTAATGCTCTTGGGATGTAACCCTTCCAATTTTTAATTTCATCTTTAATGCTCTTGGGATGTAACCCTCCAGAATTTTTTATTTTATCTTTAATGCTCTTGGGATGTAACCCTCCAGAATTTTTAATTTTATCTTTAATGCTCTTGGGATGTAACCCTTCCAATTTTTAATTTCATCTTTAATGCTCTTGGGATGTAACCCTTCCAATTTTTAATTTTATCTTTAATGCTCTTGGGATGTAACCCTTCCAATTTTTAATTTTATCTTTAATGCTCTTGGGATGTAACCCTTCCAATTTTTAATTATATATTTAATGCTCTTGGGATGTAACCCTTCAGAATTTTTAATTTTATCTTTAATGCTCATTGGAAACAATCAGATCTACCGTCCTCATTCTGTCTGCCTTCTCCAGGTCACAGGGAGAAATTTCCAGAACATGTCCACCTTCTGTTGTTACTTTGCGACTCTTCAGGTGGTGTTTCAATTCTTCAAATTCATCATCTTTCAGCTTCTTCAGAGTTTTTAGGAGAACCTCTGAAAATGAGTCCATCACTGCCTTCTGTTGAATAATAGAGACAGATTCTAAATTAGTTTCTGATCCACCTGAGCAGAAGGTATGTTAAGATGCTTTCTTTATCTTGCTGTGTCGCTGTGTTAATTTGTCAGGGCGTTCCTTAACTGGAATGGATTCCACATACAATAGTTCCGATGCCCATGACCGTACCTAAGTATTGTAATTAATCTGTCGGCTCTGCAGCCCAGCAGCACAGGAATGGCTATCTGATTAGTAGGCAGTATTCATAAGCTGCAATCACCTCCTCTGGGCTCCTCAAATCGACTATTTCACTCATACCCCTGACTACAACCCACGGTAATCTGTGGCGTGGGTTGTGTGGGTGCTGCTGGTGGATAGTCCCACATTCGACAAGCCATAATGCACCAATCACAGTAGAGTTTTCTGTGATGATTTCTGTCAGGTGAGTGAACAGAGTTTAAAAAGTTGTTTTCAATGTGTCAGATTTACAGGATTTTAAAGAGCTTTGTCAGTATCAAGGACCATGCCGAGTGTTGGAGGTCATGGAATTTATATTCCTGGTGAGGGGCTGAGCAAATAATTGAGTTACAATGAACCGTTGTCTTTGAAGAATTTATTTTACAAAAGAGAATAAACAGAGAAGTACTAAAACACAAATCAGCTGGACCAGAGGTTCTGTCTCCTAAGACGGTCCCTAACCTCTGGCCCCGAGCAAAGGGATGCATCATCGTTTACACAGTCTAGGTTTCTATGTTTTGGGGAACAGAGATCATCTCTGAGCCTTGAATGAACATTCCTGAAGAGGAGAGGAACAACAAGAGAGGAAAACAGCAAAACAATCTCACAGCTCTGACCTAAAGTAAATGTGGATGGACTAACATAAGAAGTATAGGAGAGGAAAGGCTGAGGATAAAACACAAAGCCCTACATAAGACATAACAAGAATAATAATAATAATAATATTAAAATATCATACATAAAATATTAAATGTAAGGGGACACTATTTTCTGCCTTAACATCGGATACCTGGGGCCGTATTACAGAAACTTCCTAACCAGCAGATCCTAACTTGGTAACCATGGTAATAAGGGTTAGGAACTGATTTAGGCCATTACAGATTAACAGTTCCTGAGTCAGTGTTCCTTTCCTAACTTTAGATAAGAAAAGTGTTTTACAGAAGCAGGGTGAATTCAGGTTGAGTGGGACACTTAACCTTATTGGTACTATACAGGGTTACTTTTGTAAGCCAATCACAACGATTGTTATTGTGTTGTTGTTGAATGAAGGTCCCGTAGTTATTTTTCATATTGCTTGACTCCTGGGACCTCATGGAAAACCACCCGGCAAGTTTAAATCTATATAAAATCATAAGGATGATTAAACAATAGGCCCACATTTTTTGCTTTTAAATGTAGCTATTTATACTGTATGTAGATTAGAGATTAATTACAATAAGGATGTAACTGGATCAAATATTTATGAAAATTAGATTCACAGCCCTGACAAGGCATTTCAGGTTGAATGGGACACTTTTAATGCTACACCTCTGAGTCAGCTGACGTTCAATGATAGTTGTTGTTTCTGCTCCATTTTCAGTTTGTTTCATTAAAAAAATGACTTTTAAAAGCTCAGCAAGAAAAGTGATAACAGATGTTGGATTGAGTATTTAGGATTTCCTAAATAAGACAGGATGAAGTAAGATAAGATAGGATTCCTAAAGTTCGTTAGGATTTCATATCTTAGACTCTTCCAGTCTTAACTTAAGACTTAAGATAGGAACTTTCTGTGATGCGGCCCCAGGTTTTCACTTCCAGAGTCCTCCACTAGTTTCACATCATAGCTGCACACAAGGTGAAGGAGCACAAACGCAGTAAATTATGTATATAATAAATTGTTTGTTAAACTCTTAAATTTCTTTGTGAATTCTTTGTGTACTTTTGGTCAGGGCTGTTTAGTTGTAGTGTGCTATTGCAACCACCTCCAAGTCTAATTTTAATGTGCGTGCAGCACAAAATAATAATGTTGGTGTGCTGTTGTTTTTAGATTTCCAAACGTAACTTTTAGATTGCAAATTAAACGGCTCGACAAACTTCACGATTTATGCAGAATGCACACGAAGCACGTCACTTAAAACACTTGTTATACCGGCAGCTTTAGACCACCTTTTAATGCGTCGTCTCTCCCAGCGTCCCACTCAGGGTCATTTTCCAGGACATTTTCAGCGATGGTCTAGCTGGTATGACAGACAGGGATCACGTCATACACTGATATGTTCCTCTCTGTGGAAGTCTGAGGCTCTAACCTTTCTTATTGCCATTGTTGGTTTGTTAGTTTCTTTTGGTCCTGAGCTCAGGTGCAGTGTCACAAAAACCTCTTTCAGACATGTTGCTCTCTGCACTGTCACAACGTCACGCTTTATTTAAACATCACAATGAATTTGGCGTATTACTATGTAAGTGTAATACGGTCCAAACTAGGACTACTTAATGGGTGTGCAAATAATAAGTTTAATTAATAATTCATTAATTAATTCAAAAGTTAATTGGTGTTTTAAAGAATGCATCACAGGAAGAGGACATTAAAACGAGCTGTGGGATAAATCAGTTCATCACACTATCTCATACCATATCAAACCATTAAATTCCAGGACAGTTTACTTTTTCTGTC
>NC_060151.1:32353759-32356573 GCF_021292245.1 Micropterus dolomieu
CAGCTTTAGACCACCTTTTAATGCGTCGTCTCTCCCAGCGTCCCACTCAGGGTCATTTTCCAGGACATTTTCAGCGATGGTCTAGCTGGTATGACAGACAGGGATCACGTCATACACTGATATGTTCCTCTCTGTGGAAGTCTGAGGCTCTAACCTTTCTTATTGCCATTGTTGGTTTGTTAGTTTCTTTTGGTCCTGAGCTCAGGTGCAGTGTCACAAAAACCTCTTTCAGACATGTTGCTCTCTGCACTGTCACAACGTCACGCTTTATTTAAACATCACAATGAATTTGGCGTATTGATATGTAAGTGTAATACGGTCCAAACTAGGACTACTTAATGGGTGTGCAAATAATAACTTTAATTAATAATTCATTAATTAATTCAAAAGTTAATTGGTGTTTTAAAGAATGCATCACAGGAAGAGGACATTAAAACGAGCTGTGGGATAAATCAGTTCATCACACTATCTCATACCATATCAAACCATTAAATTCCAGGACAGTTTACTTTTTCTGTCAGTTTCCATGTGCTTTGACTGGAAACTGAAACCTCTTTTCCAGGGTTACCAGGTTTTCCAGGACGCGTGAGAATCGAGGATACTTTTTCAGACATATTGATGAAAAAGAAACTCATCTTAAATTCGGACCAATATTTTATTATTAAATTGTTTTGCATCCAATTGGTCCCGCGGTTACTGCGCAGGCGCGGTCCGGCAGCCCGTCGTCAGGGAGACGGTTTGTTGTTGTTAGTTTCTGACCCGCGAGCATCCTGAAAACACCTGAACACACCACGAGACCGACAGCGCGAGGAGTCAGAGCTACTTCAGGTAAACTGTCCACCTGTTCCACCTGGTCCACCTGTCCGCGCAGCTGCTGCTAGTCTGGGAGCTAACGCTGCTAGTCTGGGAGCTAACGCTGCTAGTCTGGGAGCTAACGCTGCTAGCCTGGGAGCTAACGCTGCTAGCCTGGGAGCTAACGCTGCTAGCCTGGGAGCTAACGCTGCTAGCCTGGGAGCTAACGCTGCTAGCCTGGGAGCTAACGCTAATAATAACGGGAAACAGCAGCAGCTTTAGCTCCGGAGCTAACGTTAGCCACCGAGCTAACGTTAGCCACCGAGCTGCGTTCAGTGACCAGCCTGTCTGTTAATGTTCAGGCATAATCAGCAGTACTTTAATCTATTATACTTAAGTACCAATACTACAGGGTACAAATACTCTGTTACGCGGTAAAGTACTAAAATATTAGCATCAGCACTCACAGTATCAGTTCTTAAAGCACCATTAGTAAAAGTCCCAGCCCGCTGGAGAATACTAAATATTTAGCTAATTTTAATATGAAACTGTAACAAAACAAACTTTATTAGTTTATCATATTTTGTGTTATTAATCTGCAAAGAAACTGAAGTTTTCGTACAAAATACATGTTTGTGTAACAAAAAGAAAGTCAGTAGTTCAAAAACTTAACAGATGATTAAATGTGTATAATAATAAGATAATAAAATAGTTCTTCATAAACAGACAGAACATTACATAAATGTTGTATTTCCCTCTGAGATGTACTGCAGTAGAAGTATACATAAAATGAAAATACTCAAGTCAAGTACAAGTACCTGAAAAAGTATTACTGTATTTCAGTGTAAACCCCCTTGAGATGCATCGTCTTATTTTCAAGGTGATTCCAAAACCGACGAGGACCTGATTTTAAATAAACACAAAGTGTAGTTACTGCAGTATTTGAGCGAAGTATCTTTAAAGTACAGGTATTGTAGTACTTTGAAAGAGTGATGTAATCAGCTGTAACAGATCATGTGATCAGCTTTTCAACAAGCTGATCAGAAGCCTGTTTCTTTAAACTCACCTGTACCTGTGTGACATCACCAGATGATGGCGAGGTCAGAGCGTGATGTCATCGATTTCTCTGCGCTGGAGAGAGAGCTGCAGGGGGCGATCGAGTCCGAGCAGAAGTACAAGAGAGAGAACGAGGCCAAGCTGAGAGCCATCAGCCAGAGAGGCTGTTCCTACACAGAGTTCAGGTAACTCCAGGGGCCTGGAAACACCTCCAGGTGGCTTCCAATGGGTTATTATAGTTTCCAGGGGCCTGGAAACACCTCCAGGGGGCTTCCAATGGGTTATTATAGTTTCCAGGGGCCTGAACTCTGCAGGTGGCTTCCAATGGGTTATTATAGTTTCCAGGGGCCTGGAAACACCTCCAGGGGGCTTCCAATGGGTTATTATAGTTTCCAGGGGCCTGGAAACACCTCCAGGTGGCTTCCAATGGGTTATTATAGTTTCCAGGGGCCTGGAAACACCTCCAGGGGGCTTCCAATGGGTTATTATAGTTTCCAGGGGCCTGGAAACACCTCCAGGTGGCTTCCAATGGGTTATTATAGTTTCCAGGGGCCTGGAAACACCTCCAGGGGGCTTCCAATGGGTTATTATAGTTTCCAGGGGCCTGGAAACACCTCCAGGTGGCTTCCAATGGGTTATTATAGTTTCCAGGGGCCTGGAAACACCTCCAGGGGGCTTCCAATGGGTTATTATAGTTTCCAGGGGCCTGGAAACACCTCCAGGTGGCTTCCAATGGGTTATTATAGTTTCCAGGGGCCTGGAAACACCTCCAGGGGGCTTCCAATGGGTTATTATAGTTTCCAGGGGCCTGGAAACACCTCCAGGTGGCTTCCAATGGGTTATTATAGTTTCCAGGGGCCTGGAAACACCTCCAGGGGGCTTCCAATGGGTTATTATAGTTTCCAGGGGCCTGGAAACACCTCCAGGTGGCTTCCAATGGGTTATTATAGTTTCCAGGGGCCTGGA
>NC_060151.1:32366104-32366298 GCF_021292245.1 Micropterus dolomieu
TACAGTACCACTGCGTACAGTACCACTGCGTACATAACCACTGCGTACATAACCACTGCGTACAGTACCACTGCGTACATAACCACTGCGTACATAACCACTGCGTACAGTACCACTGCGTACAGTACCACTGCATACAGTACCACTGCATACAGTACCACTGTAAACTATTGCATACAGTACCACTGTGAAGT
>NC_060151.1:32366318-32366495 GCF_021292245.1 Micropterus dolomieu
CACTGTAAACTACTGCATACAGTACCTCTGTACTCTGTAAACTACCGCATACAGTACCACTGCGTACATAACCACTGCGTACAGTACCACTGCGTACAGTACCACTGCGTACATAACCACTGCGTACATAACCACTGCGTACAGTACCACTGCGTACATAACCACTGCGTACATAAC